>NC_042960.1:53727542-53970166 GCF_901001165.1 Salmo trutta | reverse complement strand
GAGGACTGAGATGAGGATGGAGGGGCACAGTGAGCTCCTTCCCATGGGTGGTTACTATGTCTTTATCCTCAAAGGGAAGCTCCTGTCCGCACAAAGCCCCATGTATTGGCCTTACAACATGATGAAAAACCTCCATACACCTCAACTAGGAAAGTGCTTTCGGTATACCACGTTATGCCATAAGCAATTTGATTGTTTATGGCATAACATTGTCTGCTATTTAGTGACATGTTCTGTTAACTCACTATTGCATTGTGATAATCAATGATATCTGTGAAGGAAAATATGTTACAGTAAGAGGCCTATTACATTCAATATGTATGGCCTATAGTATTTGAATAGCCATTCTGATCTAAATTATTTTTCAAGTCCTCTTGTGTATTTCAAGTTCTCAACCACATTCAGAGGACTGACATGGACCAGAAAACCACCTAGCTAGCACATAATGTTCTGAGAACCATATGTTTCTTAGAACTCAGTGAGAGTGTGGTTGTCTTATGGTTATTTTGCATACAACTTTCTGGAAATGGTGCAGGAAAGTTGCTTGGCTTTGGAACATTCTCAGCACATGTAGCTCTTTCCTACAGTCAAAGGACCAAATCGCCCTCTAGTGGCCTCATTATCCGGTGTTTCTATGTCAAACAGTTTTGCTATATTTCAGTTTTCTGTGATGTACATCAAGTGTAACATTGGGATTCAAACTCTAAATGTAAGACATTTCAACTATATCTGACATGGTACAGGTGTCTTCTTTTGTTTAAGCCCATAACCAGGTGTGTGAGGTGTATACTTTTGTTTCAAAATAGATTTGTTTAAAACCACCAAGAAACACTCTGTGTGACCCTGATTTAACCCAAGGCAGTAAAATGATATTGAACTTGACAAAATAAATATATTGGTATTTCATTACTTTCACAGAACGTTTCCTAGAAGTTCAAACATGGTTCCATTTAATTTCTCTCTATCCTCTGTCTTGTTAAGTGTGTTCTGGTGTGTTGACCGCTCCCACTAATTGGCCACACCTAAGTGCTTGTTTCCTTTGAATTTGGGTCTATTTGAATAGACTAAAATGAATAATTTTGTATGCATAACAAAACATGGCATGCTAGCTCCATCCTGGTGGCACACGGGACTAATTCTATGGATAGAGAACAGAAGATTATAGGTTAGAATCTCACTGATGCCATGTCACTTTAAAAAATACATGGTTATTGTCTAAGGAAATTCATGTCCATATGTTCTATCTGGGCTTGAAGTTCCAAAAGGTTTACCCAAAATAAGCTAGCACTGTTATTAAAACTCTTATTGAAAGATTTAAGGAAGTTACTCAAAATCTCCAAATAACCTATAGTTTCTGTTCTGAGAGTGTTTGATTTGATTTAATAAAACCTCCCAGGAAATCTTTCAAGGAACCAGATTAAAACGTTTTCAGAACCTCCATGCAACCTACAAAAATGTACATTCCCAGAACAGGCAAAATGCTCTGTTCTCAGAACATTTAAAAAAAACATTTGGTTTTACCGGTCAGGAAACGTATGGATTCTTTCCCACAACCAAAGTGAAACCAAAAATATACATTCTCCCAACTTCCAACGAACCTAGTGTGCTAGATGGGTAAGGTGGCCACAACAGTGGAAACTACTAAAAGGCCTGGAATCACGATGGAACCACAGCAACTGTCAGGATTTTATATGAAAACGGTGGGTCAACTTCTTTAGGTCAAAAGGCAACTTATCACCATTACAGTTTGATAGATCAGAAGTGGACATGCAATGACTATCATTGGTATCAGTATGAAATAAATATGTATATAAAAGCCCCTAAGATACATAGCTAATTATCTCAAAGCATGTTTTAGGTTAAAAAGTCATGTGTTGTCAGAGCCATTTAGATGTCATACAAATCCATTGTTCAGTCAGCCCACCATCTTGTGCTTTTCTATGTTGCATTGCCATCTGGTGGTTGTAAATAACCACTGCAGCTTGACAATCCACTCAACAATTTATTACCAGTTTATAAACATTAACAAGACGTCATGTTCTGTCAACACACATAAATATCTTACAGCTAGTTCAAATGGTTCAATTGTATGTACTCTATTTAACATAGTGTTGAATGTGGTTATGTTTTTTACTCATACCCATATTTGATTATCCTCAAAAGGGCCCCATACTAAACCTTGAACGCAAGTGTCTTTGTGTGTGCACACGTGTGTATTTTATCAGGAACAATCAGTCCCATCTATTTTTAAATGTGGGCTTGCAGCAGAGTGGTTTTCTGAGATGCGTTGAGGCATGGAGTCTCAAACCTCCACACACAATAAGACCAGTCGGCCAGGCTTTTTCCACTACAGTTTAACTGCTGCCTGTTATACCTGCTAAACCTCATATCCCTCAGCAAACACACAAACACACACACATACACACATACACACATACATACACACATACACACATAGACTTCGATGTGAATCTACCACACCGCTGGAAATAGCACAACAGGAGGAGGCCTACTTATGATAGTACATGTAACCGTTGGGACAGTTGCTGATTGATGTCCACACACAGAGAGCTGGATGGGCAGACATACTGCAGTATATTTAGTTGGGAGTACATCAGTACCACTGTGTTGGTGTCAAACTGCAGCCCTGTAGCACACAACATAACACAGACAGGCCTTCTGAAGAGAGAGGACTGGAGGCCCCTTTGAGCCAGCTCCATCTCACCTGGTTAGATCAAACCTGTACTCAGTCCAATCAAAACAAATAAAATTGTATTTGTCACATGCGCCGAATACAACAGGTGTAGACCTTACCGAGTCAATGTGTGGGGGTACAGGTTAGTCGAGGTAATTTGTACATGTAGGTAGTGGCAAAGTGACTATGCATGGATAATAAACCACCCGGGTGGTCATTTGATTAATTGTTCAGCAGTCTTATGGCTTGGGGGTAGAAGCTGTTAAGGAGCCTTTTGGAATTTGACTTGGAGGTCCGGTACCGCTTGCCGTGCAGTAGCAGAGAGAACAGTTTATGACTGGAGTCTTTGACTATTTCTCGGGCCTTCCTTTGACACCGCCTAGCATATAGGTCCTGGATGGCAGGAAGCTTGGACCCTGTGATGTATTGGGCCGTATGCACTACCCTCTGTAGCGCCTTACTGTCAGATGCCGAGCAGGTGCCATACCAGGCAGTGATGCAACCGGTCAGGATGCTCTCAATGGTGCAGCTGTAGAACTTTTGAGGATCTGGGGACCAATGCCAAATCTTTCCATCAGTCTCCTGAGGGGGAAAAGATGTTATCATGCCCTCGTCACGACTGTCTTGGTGTGTTTGGACCCTGATAGTTTGTTGGTGATGGGGACACTAAGGAACTTGAAACTCTCATCACGCTCCACTACAGCCCTGTCGATGTTATCGGGGGCCTGTTCAGCCCTTCTTTTCCTGTAGTCCACGATCAGCTCCTTTGTCTTGCTCATGTTGAGGGAGAGGTTGTTGTCCTGGTGACCTCCTCCCTATAAGCTGTCTCATCGTTGTCGGTGATCTGGCATACTACTGTTGTGTCGTCAGAAAACTTAATGATGGTGTTGGAGCCGTGCTTGGCCACGCAGTCGTGGGTGAACGGGAAGTACAGGAGGGGACTGAGCATGCACCCCTGAGGGGCCCTGGTGTTGAGTTTCAGTGTGGCAGATGTGTTGTTGCCTACCCTTACCACCTGGAGGAGGCCCGTCTGGAAGTCCAGGATCCAGTTGCAGACAGAGGTGTTTAGTCCCAGGGTCCTTAGCTTAGTGATGAGCTTTGTGAGCACTATGGTGTTGAATGCTGAGCTGTAGTCAATGAACAGCATTATCACATAGGAGTTCCTTTTGTCCAGGTGGGAAAGGGCAGTGTGGAGTGCGATTGAGATTACGTCATCTTTGGATCTGTTGGGGTGGTATGCGAATTGGAGTGGGTCTAGTATTTCCGGGATGATGGTGTTGATGTGAGTCATGACCAGCCTTTCAAAGCACATTTTTTTTATTTCACCTTTATTTAACCAGGTAAGATAGCTGAGAACAAGTTCTCATTTACAACCACGACCTGGCCAAGATAAAGCAAAGCAGTGCGACAGAAACACAACACAGAGTTACACATGGAATAAACGAGCGTACAGTCAATAACACAATAGGAAAAAAATGTGGTCTATATACAGTGGGTGCAAATGGCATGAGGAGGTAAGGCAGTAAATAGGCCATAGTAGCAAAGTAATTACAATTTAGCAGATTAACACTGGAGTGATAGATGAGCAGATGATGATGAGCAGATGATGGTGTGTAAGTAGTGACACTGGTGTGCAAAAGAGCAGCAAAGTAAATAAAAACAATATGGGGATGAGGTAGGTAGATTGGGTGGGCTATTTACAGATGGACTATGTACAGCTGCAGCGATCGGTTAGCTGCTGAGATAGCTGATGTTTAAAGTTAGTGAGGGAAATGTAAGTCTCCAGCTTCAGCAATTTTTGCAATTTGTTCCAGTCACTGGCAGCAGAGAACTGGAAGGAAAGGCGACCAAAGGTGGTGTTGGCTTTGGGGATGACCAGTGAGATATACCTGCTGGAGCGCGTGCTACGGGTGAGTGTTGTTATCGTGACCAGTGAGCTGAGATAAGGCGGAGCTTTACCTAGCATAGACTTATAGATGACCTGGAGCCAGTGGGTCTGGCGACGAATATGTAGCGAGGGCCAACCGACTAGACCATACAGGTCACAGTGGTGGGTGGTATAAGGCGCTTTGGTAACAAAACGGATGGCACTGTGATAGACTACATCCAATTTGCTGAGTAGAGTATTGGAAGCTATTTTGTAGATGACATCGCCGAAGTCGAGGATCGATAGGATAGTCAGTTTTACTAGGGTAAGTTTGGCGGCGTGAGTGAAGGAGGCTTTGTTGTGAAATAGAAAGCCAATTCTAGATTTGATTTTGGATTGGAGATGTTTGATATGAGTCTGGAAGGAGAGTTTACAGTCTAGTCAGACACCTAGGTATTTGTAGACATGAGTGCTACGGGGCGGTAGTCATTTAGGCAGATTACCTTCGCATTTCTGGACACAGGGACTATGGTGATCTGCTTGAAACATGCAGGTATTACAGACTCGGTCAGGGAGAGGTTGAAAATGTCAGTGAAGACACTTGCCAGTTGGTCTGCGCATGCTCTGAGTACACGCCCTGGTAATGCGTCTGGCCCGCGGCCTTGTGAACGTTGACCTGTTTAAAGGTCTTGTATATCCTTCGCGTCGGACTCATCAAAGAAAAAATCTTCATCCAGTTCGAGGTGAGCAATCGCTGTTCTGATGTCCAGAAGCTCTTTTCGGTCATAAGAGACTGTAGCAGCAAGATTATGTACAAAATAAAACTAACAAAATAGCACAGTTGGTTAGGAGCTCGTAAAACGGCAGCCATCCCCTCCGGTGTCATTAGAAAAACTTCCACATGAGCTCAAAAGCATTGCAACACCCTGACCCGAATTACAGACTTGTAAACCTTCACACACTGTGAGGTCAAACTATAATCTCTGTGGCCTTTTGCATACTACTGGATGTAGTATCTCTTTGAAGAGTCTACCAGCCAGGGAATACCATCCAGGCTCTGACCAACCTCTGCTCTCAGTCACCCTGTCACCCTGTCACACTGCATCTGAGGCAGAAGGTAACACTTGTGACCTAAATGAGGCAGTGAAACTTCCTGTGTAGAGTGGTTAGCACCTTAGCCGACAGGATAGGAACAGGAATCATGTAAAGACTACAATATTTCAAAGGGGCCTTTCGACCTAGATGGTGAACACGAAGACATGATCTGGTTTGAAATAGAACCACGTCTTGTCATTCACATTACATTGTTAAATTGTCAAAATACACATGCACACACTTCTGACAACTAGAAACAGAAAGCAAAAGAAACAAGGCCCAAAGGTCTTACATTTTTTCTAAAATTATTTTTTTGATCAACTCTTTAATTAACCATGTAAGATGAGGAGTCGTAACCTGTCAAACAATACTTGATGTGTACTAGTGTACAGGACACCACAATGAACCACTTTCCGGAAGTACTGTATGTGAGACTGTGCATGGGTGCAGCACCCTGTGTATGTTAGATGTGATAAAATGGGGGTTGGGAGGATGAAGAGGTGAGATGGACAGGGTTCTGCTACTTGCCTATAGATATGCTAGCTAGCGTGTCGCTTTGTTGATATACTGTAGGCCTATGAATGCAGAGGAGGAAAATTCCATGCAAGCATAAAGGCAGGAAATGGTTTTGCCACACAATGAACTGAAACCTGTACTCTATCTCAATAGTTTAAAGTGGCTTCCTCTCCTCATACCTCCATCTGCACTAATGTGAAAGAACTGGACAGTTGTGAGAAAATACCCGATAGGCCGTTCACCACATTGTTTTCAGCTGCCATGTATCCTCAGTTCAGTGCAGATAAATGAGTTTAAACTACTTTAGACTATTATTGATATGCCCTCCTGGCAGTGTTGGGAAGTAGTGAACTACATGTAGTTCAACTAGTAATTTAACAACATTTTGCAGTAGCTTTGTGGTAGTTGAACTAAACTCAAATCTAAGTAATATTTCCTGTAGTTAATTACTTTTTTTTGCCATATAGCAGTGTAGCTACAGTCCATTCAGAAAATATTCAGACCACTTCCCTTTTTCATGTTGTTATGTTACAGGCTTATTCTAAAATGGATGAAATAAATAAAAAAATCCTCATCATTCGACACACAATACCACATAATGACAAAGTGAAAACAAGCTTTTAGAATGTTTGAGATGTTTTAAAAATAAAAAACAGAAATACCTTATTTACATACAGTATCAGTCAAAGTCTACTCATTCAAGGGTTTTTCTTTATTTTAAAAAGATTTCTACATAGTATAATAATAGTGAAGACATCCAAATTGATTGACTTTTTTATTTAACTAGACAAGTCAGTTAAGAACAAATTCTTATTGACAATGACAGCCTACACCGGACAAACGCTGGGCCAATTGTACACCGCCCTATGGGACTCCCAATCACGGCCGGTAGTGATGCAGCCTGGAATCAAACCAGGGTGTCTGTAGTGATGCCTCAAGCACTGATATGCAGTGCCTTAGACCGCTGCGCCACAAATAACACATATGGAATCATGTAGTAACCAAAAAACAGTTAAACAAATCAAAATATATATAATATTTTAGATTCTTCAAAGTAGCCACCCTTGATCTTGATGACAGCTTTGCACACTCTTTGCATTCTGTCAACCAGCTTCACCTGGAATGCTTTTCCAACAGTCTTGAAGGAATTCCCACTGAAATGTCCATTGCTCGTGTTTCTTGGCCCAATGAAGTCTCTTCTTCTTATTGCTATCCTTTTGTAGTGGTTTCTTTGCAGCAATTCGACCATGAAGGCCTGATTCAAACAGTCTCCTCTGAACAGTTGATGTTGAGATGTGTCTGTTACATTTATTTGGGCTGCAATTTCTGAGGCTGGTAACTCTAATTAACTTATCCTCTGCAGCAGAGGTAACTCTGGGTCTTCCATTCCTGTGACAGTCCTCATGAGAGCAAGTTTCATCACAACGCTTGATGGTTTTTGCGACTGCACTTGAAGAAACTTTCAAAGTTCTTGAACTGTTCCTTATTGACTGACCTTCATGTCTTAAAGTAATGATGGACTGTCGTTTCTCTTTGCTTATTTGAGCTGTTCTTGCGTATGGACTTGGTCTTTTACCAAATAGGGCTATCTTCTGTATACCACCCCTACCTTGTCACAACACAACTGATTGGCTCAAACGAATTAAGAAGGAAAGAAATCCCACAAATTAACTTTTAAGAAGGCACCTGTTAATTGAAATGCATTCCAGGTGACTACCTTATGAAGCTGGTTGAGAGAATATCAAGACTGTGCAAAGCTGTCATCAAGGCAAAGGGTGGCTACTTTGAAGAATCTCAAATATGAAATATATTTTAATTTGTTTAACACATTTCTGGTTAGTAGGTGATTCCATATGGGTTATTTCATAGTTTTGATGACTTCACTACTATTCCACAATGTAGAAAATAGCAAAAATAAAGAAAAACCCTTGAATGAGTAGGTGTGTCCAAACTTTTGACTGGCACTGTAAGTATTCAGACCCTTTGCTCTGAGGCTGAGCTCAGGTGCATCCTGTTTCCATTGTTCATCCTTGAGATCTTTCTACAACTTTATCGGAGTCCACCTGTGGTAAATTCAATTGATTGGACATGATTTGGAAAGGCACACACCTGTTTATATAAGGTCCCACAGTTGCCAGTGCATGTCAGAGCAAAAACCAAGCCATGAGGTTGAAGGAATTGTCCATAGAGCTCCGAGACAGGATTGTGTTGAGGCATAGATCTGAGGAAGGGTACCAAAACATTTCTGCAGCATTGAAGGTCCCCAAAAACACAGTGGCCTCCATCATTCTTAAATAGAAGAAGAATGGAATCACCAATACTCTTGCTAGAGCTGGCCGCCCGGCCAAACTGAAAAATCAGGGGAGAAGATCCTTGGTCAGAGAGGTGACCAAGAACCCGAAGGTCACTCTGACAGAGCTCATATTTTTTCTGTGGCGATGTGGGAACCTACCAGAAGGACAACCATCTCTGCAGAACTCCACCAATCTGGCCTTTATGGTAGTGTGGCCAGACGGAAGCCACTCTTCAGTAAAAGGCACATGACAGTCCGCTTGGAGTTTGCCAGAAGGACTCTCAGACCATGAAAACAAGATTGTCTGGTCTGATGAAACCAAGATTTAACTCTTTGGCCTGAATGCCAAGCGTCACTTCTGTAGGAAACTTGGCACCATCCCTACAGCGAAGCATGGTGGTGGCAGCATCATGCTTTGGGGATGTTTTTTAGTGGCAGGGACTGGGAGACTAGTCAGGATCGGGGGAAAGATGAACAAAGCAAAGTACAGACAGATCCTTGATGAAAACCTGCTCCAGAGCACTCAGAACCTCAGACTTGGGCGAAGGTTCACCTTCCAACAGGACATCAACCCTAAGCACAGAGCCAAGACAATGCAGGATTGGCTTCGGGACAAGTCTCTGAATGCCCTTGATTGGCCCAGCCAGAGCCCGGACTTGAACCTGATCAAACATCTTTGGAGAGACCTGAAAATAGCTGGGCAGTGATGCTCTACCATCCAACCTGACAGAGCTTGAGAGAATCTGCAGAGAAGAATGTGAGGAACTCCCCAAATACAGGTGTGCCAAGCATCATACCCAAGAAGTCTCAAGGCTGTTATCACTGCCAAAGGTGCTTCAACAAAGTACTGAGTAAATTGTCTGAATAATTATGTAAATGTGATGTGATTTCTTTTAATACATTTGCAAAAAAAAGTAATTAAAACCTGTTTTTGCTTTGTCATTATGGGGTATTGTGTGTGGATTGATAAGGGGGGAGCAATGTACTACACTTTAGAATAAGGCTGTAACGTAAGAAAATGTGGAAAAAGTCAAGGGGTCTGAATACTTTCCGAATGCACTGGAAGTACTGGAACTATACACTACATTTTATGCAAAAATAAAATTAAATAATTTCCTTCTTTTTCGGCATCAGACCTGCCTAATTCTCACTTGAAACATTGTTTTTGTGTTTAATATGCTAAATTACACATTCTGTTAACATATGACCCCAAAGTGATTGTCACGTCCTGACCAGTTAAGGGTTATTTGTTATTGTAGTTTGGTCAGGACGTGGCAGAGGGTATTTGTTTTATGTGGTTTGGGGTGGTGTTTTTGGTAGAAGGGTATTTGATGTATGTATGCCGGGGTTTTTGGGCACTGTTCCTTGTTTATGTATTTCTATGTTTAGTCTGGTTAGTTCTATTTCTATGTTTAGGTTGATGGGGGGTTGGACTCTCAATTGGAGGCAGGTGCTTTCTCGTTGCCTCTGATTGAGAGTCCTATATATGGGTATGTGTTTGGTTTGGTGTTTGTGGGAGATTGTCTCTTGTTTTGCGTGTGTGAGCCTTACAAGACTGTTTGGTTGTTCATGCGTTTTTCCGTGTTTATTATTTTGGTGTTCACTTTATTTCATAAATAAATATCAAGATGAGCATCCACATCCCTGCTGCGTTTTGGTCCTCCTTTCCCGACGACAACCGTGACAGTGATCTGTCTTGCAATTTGTAGTCTATGACATTACAGATTTACACATGATCATTTTTCACAAAGTAGTTTGGATGTAGTTAACTACTTTTTTAAAGTTACTTTAGTTAACCAAACTATATTTTTCTTAAGGTTAGCTTTAGTGTAGCTTAACTTCTTCCGGTGTGAAGTAATTGGAAGCTTGGTAAAATATAGTTTTAGAGTAGCTTCCCAAACACTGCCCCCTGGTACCTGTAAAGTATAGAATAAATCTTAAAATCACTACCAATTATAAGTCTGAGCACCACAACAAGCCCTGTCTACTAAATCTCAAAATGGATCCGTACTCCCACAAAGACAGTTTTTTCAAAGTGCTTTTTCACTTCTACAGTATAATGGCATAAAAGGTATGCTTGCGGTAAGTCGGACTAGATACAAATTCAGGTGAATGTCTGTGGTTAAACCCTTTCAGTTCTTCGGAAATATAGACAAGACTTTATGAGTCATCATGACCACAGAATCTGACAAGTTGTCGAGCTTTGGCAGTTCAGAACTATAGAAGACCTGTGGAGAGCGCAAGCAACATGTTTAACACAACACTTCCTTTCCTCACAAGACTGTCCCCCACTTACTGCCTGGACAACCCCCCCACTCACCACATGCCTATGGCTCAACCATAGATACACAAACACTGACCCAGTTCTATGGAGAGGATGTTTGTAAGGTATGCTACAGTAGCGATACATACTGTAGGATGGGTAATTCAGACTGAGTCATTTCTTGACTAACTTTTTTTTTACAACCTTGCTCAGGATTTCCACTTTCAGAACTCCTGAAGAAGCTAGGTAAGACTACTGAAAGTAAGCATTCTTTCCAACCACATAGATGCGCGTGCACAGAAATAAACACACCATGCGTGCACACGCACACACAAGAAGCTTAAAAGTTTTCAGAGCGCAAGATGCGCATTGTCTCATTATCACTTCACATCCTGACAGCGAAACAAAGGTAGGCCTAAAAAATCCAAATATGGTCACCATAGCTTACCAAAACATTATTTGAAAATGATGGGAAATACCTACACCACTGTGCAGTTAATAGTTTTCTCAATATTTTGTAATAGTCTTATGAATATCACCTTTTCCAGTATATTTTGTTGAAATTCCAACCTTGGCTTTTTTTGTATCAAGTCAACTATTATCAAGTCAATTACTGTGTAAGATAAATATTTCAAAGTACAATATATTTCCTTTAAAAAAAATGACTATAGAGCCTATCCTGTAAAGTACTCATCTGTAAAAGAGACTTGGTCTCAGTATGACTCCCTGATAAAGAAATCAATTCTGTGTCCTCTCATAGCATACTGAGTGACATGTCTACCCCACGGAGTAGGGACGGGCCCCAGGAGGGTATATGCCAGCCCTCCTCCTCGTTGGAGAGCAGTGGTGGGGAGGAGGAGGTGACGACGGACACTGGCCTTCTCTTCCCTGTGGCCCGGCCGTCCTTTCTGGGCCAGAGACTACTGAGGCTTGAGACTACACGCCGCAAGAGAGAGTTTACCCCTACTGACAAGAAGGACGCCAGCTACTGGGACAAGCGCCGAAAGAACAACGAGGCCGCCAAACGCTCGAGGGAGAAGAGGAGGGTGAATGACCTTATGCTGGAGGGCCAGCTGCTTACCCTGAGTGAGGAAAACGCCCGGCTGAGGGCCAAGGTGTTCAACCTGCAGTACCACATGGACCTGGGGAAAGAGGCAGGCCCAGCCACCCTGCCTTCCTATGGCTCAGCTCCACTGCTCTGGGGCCATCCCACCTCCCTCCTAGGTGACCAGCCGGATCTGGAAGGGCTGTTCCTTAGAACCATGGTAAACCCTACATTGATAACCAGCAGAGGTGGTGTGGGTCTCAATCAACGTAGTCCACAGATTGGTTTTGATTCAGGTCTTCCTAGTTTCTTCCCTCAATCCCTCCTCTCACAGAGAAGAGCCTGTGCTCCAGAGAGTGTTGGATTGGCTGAACAAGAGAAAGCAGCTCACCACCAGGTCTCCTCCAGCAATGATCTTCCTGGCAACGAGGAACCCCCTTCTGCCTCTAATAGAGCCTTCCTTCCCCCTTCTCACCCTTTCCCCACTTACTCCGTCATCACCCCCTCTTCATGCCCACCCCAGAATTTGCTGATGCCCGATCTTAGTCATTCCTCAGTGCATACCAACCTGTTGATGCCCTGGGGTTTCCCCAGCCTCCCCCAGTCAGCCCTGTACCCCAGCCTGCCTCCCCACCTGCCACTGGAGGAGCATGAGGGGCAGCACCAGGTCCTGGACATACATAGGGGCTTCAGGGGAAGGTTCAACACTCTGGCTCAGTTCAGAAGGTACCTCAGTCCAAACAGCTTCTAGCTAACAGAGTCGCTAAGAAGAAATCGGCCCCAGATATTAATACATATTGGAACGGTATTCTTAGAAATAAAGGTGCTAACTAGAACCTAAAAGGGTCCTTCGGCTGTCCCCATAGGAGAACCTTTTGAAGAACTCTTGTTGGTTCCAGGTAGAACCATTTGGGTTCCAAGTAGAACCGTTAATGGTTTCACGTAGAACCCTTTCTACCTGAAACCCAAAATCGTTCTACCTGGAACCAAAAAGGGTTTCACCTAGAACCAAAAAAGGATTTCCTATGGGGACAGCCAAAGAAGTCTTTTAAATGTCAGATAATGTCAGATAACAAATGGACACTGTATTTAATTAAAGGTTACTAATCAACAATTGCAATTATCATTTCAAATATTGTTATAGATGCATTATGTATATAAATTCAATTTTGAGAGTGAAATGGAAATTTATTGAATGAACGTCAGACTATTACACGAAGGAATATAATTTTGGTATTTTTTGGCAAAACGTCAATTTGGTATTTCCCAAGAAACGGATTAACCCTTGAGAATGTAATGTACTTATTTTTGATTAAGAAAATTATAATTTTCGCACAAATATTTTTTTCAACAAATGCCTTTCAAACACAGTATATTTTAATTGAACAGTTTACAATTAACTCTGAATTTTCTAATTTCATCTGACTTTATCAAAAACGAGTTAATTCTGCTGTATACCTTATAGGCCAACAAGTGTCATTTTTCTAACAGCAGCAATAAAACTGGTTTAACAACTTTTACAATTACAGTGAAGATTCAATTATTAGGGATAAAATAGACAGATTGTATTTTCTTTTACTTAATTATTGAATTATTACTCCAATGAAACATACACGTTTTCAAAGAGAATCAAATATTTGTCTAGTTCTGAAATAAGAAACATAGGGTAGGACAGGCTTGAAGGCGATCAAAGTGACATTTTCAATCACTTTGTTCTATTAGGTGTGGGGAAAAAAACTATTGCTTTATTAGCCTAATGTCAAGAATAAGTGACACTAACACGTCAAGCAGACCTAACGCACGCTGCAAATATGGATTTAAAATGCTTTTACATCTGCAAACGGAGATGAGCGACATTGGTTTGAACATTTAGCCTAGCCTTATAGGAATTTTACCGTTCAAATAGCGGTTTTTCTGTGGTGTGAAGCATCGAAACTGGGTGCTCTTTTTGGTTGGTGGGTGGTAATCTCCTCTACCCCACACTAAGAATTCCGTTATTGACGATTGCACGTTGCAGAAAGTTATACAATGCATTGTCGTGGGAAAGCAGACATTTTCTAATCAAAACAAATCGAAATGTATTTGTCACGTATACAGGATACAGCAGATGTAAACAATACAATTCACATACAATTCAAGTCGGAAGTTTACATACACCTTAGCCAAAAACATTTAAACTCAGTTTTTCACAATTCCAATTTAATCCTAGTCAAAATTCCCTGTTTTAGGTCACTTAGGATCACCACTTTATTTTAAGAATGTGAATGTCAGAATAATAGTGGAGAGAATTAATTATTTCAGCTTTTGATTTCTTTCATCTCATTCCCAGTGGGTCAGAAGTTTACATACACTTAATTAGTATTTGGTAGCATTGCCTTTTGATTGTTTAACTTGGGTCAAACGTTTTGGGTAGCCTTCCACAAGCTTCCCACAATAAGTTGGGTGAATTTTGGCCCATTCCTCCTGACAGAGCTGGTGTAACCGAGTCAGGTTTTAACTTCGTGACTGATGTCTTGAGATGTTGCTTTAATATAGCCATAACATTTTCCTTCCTCATAATGCCATCTATTTTGTGAAGTGCACCAGTCCCTCCTGCAGCAAAGCACCCCCACAACACGATGCTGGCACCCCTGTGCTTCACGGTTGGGATGATGTTCTTCGGCTTGCAAGCCTCCCCCTTTTTCCTCCAAACATAATGATGGTCATTATGGCCAAACAGTTCTATTTTTGTTTCATCAGACCAGAGGACATTTCTTCAAAAAGTACGATCTTTGTCCCCATGTGTAGTTGCAAACCGCAGTCTGGCTTTTTTATGGCGGTTTTGGAGCAGTGGCTTCTTCTTTGTTGTTGTTATAGGACTCATTTTACTGTGGATATAGATACTTTGTACCTGTTTCCTCCAGCATCTTCACAAGGTTCTTTGCTGCTGTTCTGGGATTGATTTGCACCTTTTGCACTAAAGTACGTTCATCTCTAGGAGACAGAACGCGTCTCCTTCCTGAGTGGTATGACGGCTGTGTCGTCCCATGGTGTTTATACTTGCGTACTATTGTTTGTGCAGAGGAACGTGGTACCTTCAGGCGTTTGGAAATTACTCCCAAGGATGAACCAAACTTGTGGAGGTTTCCAATATTTTTTCTGAGGTCTTGGCTGATTTATTTTGATTTTCTCATGATGTCAAGCAAAGAGGCACTGAGTTTGAAGGTAGGCCTTGAAATACACCCACAGGTACAAATCCAATTGCCTCAAATGATGTCAATTAGCCTATCAGAAGCTTCTAAAGCCGTGACATCATTTTCTGGAATTTTCCAAGCTGTTTAAAGGCACAGTCAACTAAGTGTATGTAAACTTCTCACCCACTGGAATTGTGATACAGTGAATTATAATTGAAATAATCTGTCTGTAAACAATTGTTGGAAAAATGACTTGTGTCATACACACATATGTCCTAACCGACTTGCCAAAACTATAGTTTGAAATTTGTGGAGTGGTTGAAAAACAAGTTTTAATGACTCCAACCTAAGTGTATGTAAACTTTCAACTTCAACTGTATGCCTCAGAACAACGGTTCTCAAAGTGCGGCCGGTGTACGAGGTAGCCTACTTATGTTCTTAACCCTGGGCAACATGGGCCTGGGAGGCTCCCAGGGATATTGGTATCCAGAGTACTCCACCAACAATTGTACATTTTTACATAAATGCACTGTAATTTAAGCTTTAAAACATCAACGTTTTCTCTCTGCCTCATGGCAAAATGTGTAGAATTGCAGGAAATAAGCTTGAAAACTGCAAAAATCTCTCTACGATGCCAAGAGACGGGCCTTTTAAGTGTTCTTTCCCCAGGCTCGAGACTTGGTTTGTCTAGCCATGCACTGCAGATGTCATAGTAAAACTTTTTTTTTTATAGCACTCAAGTTGTGTTCTGATTATGAGGGGGTCCCTGAAGAATTTGCTTTCACAAAAGGGTCCCCGGCCCCAAAAAGTTTCAGAACTTCTGCCTTAGAATAGGCTTGTCGTGTGTGTGTATGTGTGAGTGTAGGCTACTTCCAGAAATGTATAAAAGTTTGCAGCATTTACTCTTGAATGCATCCACGAATTTGATGTCATTGTCAACTGTGCTGTAAAGGATGTTAGCAATGGTTCATAAACACCTTGCATTCAGTAAGGCGACTCACAGTGTACAGGCCTACTTGACAGTACTACTTAAGTCGTTTTTTGGGGGTATCTGTACTTTTACTTTTACTTCACTACATTCCGAAAGAAATTATGTACTTTTCACTCCATACATTTTCCCTAACACCCAAAAGTACTCGTTACATTTTGAATGCCTAGCAGGACAGGAAAATTATCTAATTCACACACTTATCAAGAGAACATCCCTGTTCATCTTACTGCCGCTGATCTGGTGGACTCACTAAACACATCATTTGTAAATAATGTCTGAGTGTTGCAGCCTGCCCCTTGCTATCCGTAAATTAACAAAACAAGAAATTGTGCTTTCTGGTTAGCTAAATAAGTAATTTGAAATGATTTACACTTTTAATTTTACTTTTGATAGATAAGCATATTTTTTGGGGGGCACACGGGGAGATTGGCGGAGTCAGGCGGTAGACCTGAGCCAACTCCCCGTGCTTACCGGAAGCAGCGTGGTACTGGTAAGGCACCGTGTTATGCTGTGAAGCGCACGGTGTCTCCAGGGCGCGTTCATAGCCCGGTGCGCTATAGGCCAGCGCCCCGCAAGTGCCATGCGAGTGCAGGCATCAAGCCAGGACGGATTGTGCCAGCTCAGTGGGTTTGGTCTCCAGTGTGCCTTTTCGGTCCAGGTTATCTTGCACCGGCTCTGCGCACTGTGTCTCCAGGGTGCTGGGAGGGCCTGCGCTCCGCCCGTGCCGGGCCAAAGTGGGCATTCAGCCTGGAGTGTGGGTAAAGAGCCTACGTACCAGAACTCCAGTGCTCCCCCACAGCCCGGTTTATCCTGTGCCTTCTCCTCGGACCAGGCCTCCAGTGGGTCTCCCCATCCTGGTCAGTCCTGTACCTCCTCCACGGACAAGGCCTCCAGTGGGTCTCCCCATCCTGGTCAGTCCTGTGCCTCCTCCACGGACCAGGCCTCCAGTGGTTCTCCCCAGCCTGGTGAGTCCAGTGCCTGCGTCCAGAGCCAGGCCTCCTTCATGTCTCCCCAGCCTGGTGAGTCCTGGGCCAGAGCCGCCAGAGCCGCCCGCCTGTCCGGAGCCACCAGAGCCGCCCGCCTGTCTGCAGCCGCCAGAGCCGCCCGCCTGTCCGGAGCCGCCAGAGCCACCCGCCTGTCCGGAGCCGCCAAAGCCGCCGCCTGTCCGGAGCCGCCAGAGCCGCCCGCCTGTCCGGAGCCGCCAGAGCTGCCCGCCAGCCCGGTGAGTCCTGTGCCTGCGCCCAGGGCCAGGCCTCCTTCATGTCTCCCCAGCCTGGTGAATCCTGGGTCAGTGCCGCCGGATCTGCCCGCCAGCCCGGAGCCGCCGGAGCCGCCAGTGTCGCGCCAGCCGGGCGCAGCCAGGGTCGCCCACCAGTCCTCCGGCGCGGCCAGGGGCGCCACCTAAGTGGGCGACGCAGAGGGTGGAGCGGAGGCCACGTCCCGCACCTGAGCCGCCGTCGTAAGAATGCCCACCCGGACCCTCCCCTTCAGAGTCAGGTTTTGCAGCCGGAGTCCGCACCTTTGGGGGGGGGGGGGGGGGGTACTGTAACGCCCTGGCCATAGAGAGGGGTTTTTGTTCTTTATTTTGGTTAGGCCAGGGTGTTACATTGGGTGGGCGTTCTATATTATTTTTTCTAGGTTGGTTTGTTTCGTTGATTTTGGCCGTGTGGCTTCCAATCAGGCACAGCTGTAGTTTGTTGTTGCTGATTGGCAGTCACACATAAGTAGCCTGTTTTTCCTTTGGGTTTTTGTGGGTGATTGTTTCTGTCTAGTGTTTTCTGTTTCGTTCATTTTTGACCAGACAGGACTGTTTGCTGTTGTTGCTATTTAGTGTTTTGTTTATAGTGGTTCATTTTATTAAATATTCAAAATGACTACACATCCTCCGCTGCACCTTGGTTTTATTACAACGACGGCCGTTACACTTATACACTTTTGCAAACTGTGCACCTACAAGTCTTTTCATATACACATATAGCCAAGACAATATCAAGTGATTCTAACATCAAATTCCTACAGTAGCCTACATCTTCTCAAATAACAAAATACAATACTTTTATTTGAGTTGTTAATACCATCCATATTATGTGAATGTGTCTGAGCTGGTGAGAGGACCTTGTAAAAGTCATGCTGTTTTGGGGTGTGAAACAATTGCTGCTCAAAGGTGACAGCATGGACATGCCACTTGAAACATATTAAAAAAGATATTTTGATTTCATCTCATTTTTGACTGAGGCCCTTCACACCCATGCTACAGTGTGAGAACATCACTCATTCAATATGATATATGGGTTGTAGAATAATAGTGAAGACATTAAAACTATGAAATAGCACATATGGAATCATGTAGTAACCAAGCAAGTGTTAAACAAATCCAAATATATTTTCTATTTTAGATTCATCAAAGTAGCCTTGATTACAGCTTTGCACACGCTTGGCGTTCTCTCAACCAGCTTCACCTGGAATGCTTTTCCAACAGTATTGAAGGAGTTCCCACATATGCTGAGCACTTGTTGGCTTGTTCACTCTGCAGTCCAACTCATCCCAAACCATCTGAATTGGGTTGAGGTCAGGTGATTGTGGAGGCCAGGTCATCTGACGCAGCACTCCATGACTCTTCTTCTTGGTAAAATAGCCCTTACACAGCCTGGAGGTGTGTTGGGTCATTGTCCTGTTGAAAAACAAATTATAATTAGACTAAGCGCAAACCAGATGGGATGGTGTATCACTGCAGAATGCTGTGGTAGCCATGCTGGTTAAGTGTGCCTTGAATTCTAAATAAATCACTGACAGTCACCAGCAAAGAACCCCCACACCATCCCACCTCCTCATCCATGCTTCACGGTGGGAACTACTCGTGCAGAGATCATCCATTCACCTATTCTGCGTCTCAAAAAGATGCAGTAGTCAAATTTGGACTTATCAGACCAAAGGACAGATCTCCACCCGTCTAATGTCCATTGCTCGTGTTTCTTGGCCCAAGCAAGTCTCTTCCTATTATTGGTGTCCTTTAGTGGCGATTTCTTTGCAGCAATTCGACCATGAAGGCCGGATTTACGCACTCCTCTGAACAGTTGATGTTGAGATGTGTCTGTTACTTGAACTCTGTGAAGCATTTATTTGGGCTGCAATTTCTGAGGCTGGTAACATAATGCTTGAAAATTTTTGCGACTGCACTTGAAGAAACTTTCAAAGTTCTTAACATTTTCCGAATTGACTGACCTTCATGTGTTAATGTAATGATGGACTGTCATTTCTCTTTGCTTATTTGAGCTGTTCTTGCCATAATATGGACTTGGTCTTTAACCAAATAGGGCTTTCTTCTGTATACCACCCCAACCTTGTCACAACACAACTGATTGGCTCAAACGCATTAAGAAGGAAAGAAATTCCACAAATTAACTTTTAACAACGCACACCTGTTAATTGAAACGCATTTCAGGTGACTACTTCATGAAGCTGGTTGAGAGAATGCCAAGAGTGTGCATCAAGGCAAAACGTGGCTACTTTGAAGAATCTCAAATATCAAATATATTTTAATTTGTTTACAACTTTTTTCGTTACTACATGATTCCATATGGGTTATTTCATAGTTTTTATGCCTATAAAGAAAAACCCTTGAATAAGTAGGTGCGTTCGAACGTTTGACTGGGAATGTATAACTACTGTAACTACAACTAACCATTTTGTGGACAGTAACTACAAAATCAGTATAGTAACAGTAATAGTAACAAAACAAGATCACATTAGAGAATCAATTGGGCAACTCATGAACCCTTGAAGCATGGTCCTCAGACCAGCACTATTCTACATGTAAACCCATATTAAACCTCCAGCAGAGGATACTGCAGTACAGCACTCTGTACACTGCACAACATGGCAGAAAAATGCAACACCTGTTTCTATGATAAGCCACTAGATGGAGTACTTTACTACCAAACACGGAATCTCAGTCATGACATCCTTGGTCAATATAGTATTGTTTGTCAAAATCTTCCGAATCATACAGGTTAATCCCCAAAATATTTTATGTAAAATTGTATGAAGTAATTATTAACTAGAAAGCTCATGACAGTTGTGAACAAATGTAGCCTAAATGTTGATGCTGGAGAACTAAAAAGTGTGGTGAAACGCTAGGTCTATGATGTTTTCCCATTGCACTGGAATTTCCCAATTGGATCTTGATCTCAAATTTGCAACACAATATTTTATAATAAAGCAATAGAAAGTTTTCATAGATTCCACTTTCCAGTGTTTAACCTAGTGGACAAAGAAGTACTGTATGTCATTCCTAACATAACAAAAGGACAGACATTTTTATTGAACATTTGTGGGAAACTTGAGGTCATATGAGGGACTTTATGCCTCTTAAAGTAAATTGCCTTATCACCACATAGAATACATAGTGATGGTTAAGGGCTAGAACGAGAGAAACAAATATTTGAAGTTTCTGGGAAGGACCCGGTAAGCCAGGTATCATCAGATCTAAAGGCTGGCCCTTCCAGGCTCTCTCTGATCAGACACATCTCCCAGATGATAACATGCGTAAGCCTCCAACTTTACACTGAGGGGGACTGAGGGGATACCGACACACAGAACACAAGAGATGGGCTTGGCTCGATGGTGCAGGGCTGGAAAGACAAACAGGCAGGCAGACAGACTTCATGCGCTAAGAGTGAGAAAACAAAAGGTTGTGAGATGTCACAGATAGTATTGGTGGTCATAGCCACATTACTGTAGATGAACTTCAGTTGAGTTACAGTGGAAGGATGATTATACAGTTCTGTAAGTTGCCGTCTGTTGCTCACAGAAACGCAATGGGTGGGCGGTGGCACTTTGAGTGAGGTCATTGTCATGTTGCATCAGTGGTGGACTCACTGGAATATAGTTGTCTGGCAGCAGAAGGTAAGATCCTGTGTTCATTTTCACCTAATTTTCACCCAACTAAATTAAAGTTCCCTTCACATATGACGTATACAGCTACAGAGAGAGTGAGGTAAATATCAAGGAGTTGATTGGGTACAATAAGTCATTTTTTAGAGTCATGCTCTGCCATCTGATCTAACTCTCAAGTCTCAGCTTGCAGCAGTCATCAGAGAATATTACTACGCTTTTGAATTCGTAACTAATATTTTCAGACTTGAAAAGTTAGTCTTGATTTACAGTATTCTGGTGTTCAGATTTTTGGAGTGTGTTATCATAGCAAGACTGTTTTAGATGTGGTATCTCAGATCTGGGTATATTTTAAATTAGGTGACTTCCCCATTCAAGAAAGATCACACATTTTATAAAATGTTGACACTGGATAGGAGCTAGTTTTTTTAAACAAATTAACATCTTTCTTTAACTTATTTAGAATACTTTTGTACAACATACAAAAACCAATACAATAATGCTATTTATTGCATATGTGTTGCATAAGTGTAAACTAGGAGAAATGTGAAATGTAGTCAGGCAGTGTAGGACCTGGACGACCTTTCTACATTTACATAGTAAAAGTGATTACAGCAATGACAAATATTTGGTCCTGTGTGGCTCAGTTGGTAGAGCATGTTGTTTGCAACACCAGGGTTGTGGGTTCGATTCCCACGGGGGACCAGTACGATTTTATTTTTTATTTTTAAATAATGAAATGTATGCATTCACTACTGTAAGTCACTCTGGATAAGAGCGTCTGCTAAATTACTAAAATGTATTTTTAATTGACCGATTATTGTTCTATATAAGAGGGTAGAAATGTATAATTGTAAAAAAAAGAGATATCAGACAGATATTATCTTCTATTGTATTCCCTGTTGAAAACGGTACGAACTGTGTAGAGTTAAAGGCTTAGTTAGTTCACCCTACATACTGTATAAAGCTTGTAGAAGGTAGAACAACCAGAAAATTCATAATGGAGCTCGTTGTTGTTGTTGTTCTTCTTCTTCTGGTGACGAGCTAATAAATAAGAGTCAATTAAAGTGTTATTAATTAAAAAGTCATTTTCTTATAGACACGTACAATGCAAGAAAGAGCCTAACTGATTTTATATGTTCTTTTTTGAAGAATGTATGCGTTAACTGAAAAAGCATGCTTGTAATGAAGGCAATATTCCCTGGAGAATTTAAAAGGTACTGGACATTTTCTATCATTGCCACCGTGACAGTTCGCCAAAAACATAAACAGCAAAAGTCAGGAGGTTAACCAATGGTTTCCTATTAGGAACCAGGGAGAGAGACTCAAGTACTTCACAAAGCAAGGAAGGAAACAACAACAGACCAACTGGTGCTGTGACTGCTGCTTTAAAAACAGAGAGGTGTCAAAAGAAGAAGTTTGAGAGTTTCTTACTAAAAAGCAGGGTCTATAATAAGCATGTCAATAAGAAGCAGGTGCAGAACTTTAGCAGTGAGGTTCTCGTCTCTGGAGAGGACTGTTCAGGAAGCTGAGCAACTCTCTCTGCTGCAGTCCTGTGCTGTCAAGCTTCCCTAATCGCTAACGCTATACACAGCATCACTGCTCTCCACTTGCTAGTTCTCAGCCCTTGACCCCTGACAAATGTCCTCCAACTCACTGTTCCCTTACAAAAAAAGATTGAAGTTTTGAAACTGCAGTAAAAGTGCAGTAACTGCAGTCAACTGTGGTATTTTGGACTCAATAAATGCAGAATAACTGCAGTGTACTGCAGTTGAACTGCAGTTATACTGCACTTTAACTGCAGTTACACTGCAAACTTACTGCAGTAAAAAAAAAACGGTTATTTTGGAAGCAGTATTTTCAGTATACAGCTGTTATTTTGCACTCTGACTGCAATCTTTTTACAGAAGGGTTGGGGCAAGTTTTTCCAGTTTGTACCCATTTAGGCCACTCTGCCATCCCGACACAGAGCTGCTCTACTTTCAGCACCTCTAGCACCAGGCTGTAAATTTGTAGCACTGCATGAAATACTGTGCAACAGTACAGCAGCAATGTCAATGAGGTTTAAAATGGTCTGGATGTGGTTGTACACCCATAAACAGATTGGTTGCTTCTAGTTATTAATTGATGAAGATGTGCATTAAGAAATTATCATGGCCTGCAATTTTTCTAGCTCATCATACAACAATGTAAAGAGAAGGTACAACTGCAAGGGAAACGTTGAGAAGTCCAGCTATATCTGGTGTAGGGGAGTGGGTAGACTATATATAGGTATTTTGACCTCTAAACGCGTGTACTCTCCACCACAAGGCAGAGCACTAATCTCTGTCTCTCATCTTTGTCTTTGGGTAAATGTTTATGTCCTTTGCTCTGACTGCCACTTCAAAGAGTAAGTAGTAGCAACGCGCCACAACGTCGGTCTACTGTGATCTACATGAATAGTACAATTCTCAAAGTTGTATTTTCTGGGGTTCACATACATGCAACATTTCCATTTCTAAACTCCTTTTCAATACTGTTAGCTTTCATAATATTTAATTGTTGTTGCAAAATTGCTTCAGACAAAGATCTACATAATAAATCTAATAGGACAGACAGCGAGACTGCTTGCAAAGTATTAATAAAAACGAGAATTTGCAGGATGTTTCACTATAAGTTGAGGTAAAAAGCTATAATAGTTATGTTTTTGCACTTCATACAGCACTGGTTCGTGCGCAAAATCCTGTGCGAAAACATATTTTGCAGTGCATCTATGAAGTGTTAAGTACAGCAGTCAACAAGAGGTGTAATATCTGATTGTACATGTTGCCTGGTAAGAAGCAGTAATGTTGCCTAATGGAGACAATAAAGAGAAGGTGTCCCATGTGTGCGGTTAAAAAGACTCATTATACTCATGTTAATTAGCCAATGGCTGAAACCTTGGTCAAAGGCAATAGGGCTCTCACTATACCAGTATCACAATACTATTATACTTGACTTTCCATGACAAAAAAGTAAAACACAAAGACTAAACTTTAAAAACCTGCTTTTTGTTAAATAGTGTGTGCTATAGCGTGTGCTATAGTTAGGAAAATTAGCAAATGTGACTCTGAATGATAGCATAAGGCTGTTTGTATGTTTTCAATATTACAGTGATTTTCCCCAAGAAATGTAGTCCGCTTCATAATAATAATAATGATCATGTTTTGTTTGCGTGCCATGATACTTCTGAGTATCACGATACTGGTATCTTGACAACCCTAAAAGGGAGTGAGGTGGGAACGTCCCTCTGACCCATGGTTATTAACAAATAATTGTTATTTTCATCTCTCAGAGCAAAATGTTGACCTTCATAGACATGACAACCTTTGGGGAATTTTGTACAACACAGACGTGTGGCTGCCAGTGTGATTATAGAAGTTTAGGATGGACACACTGTATTACCTACAGTTGTGATTGTGATCAGACATTTGATCAAAGGTATGATGAGTAAGTGGTCTCACAACACAGTCATTGCTGGTATGTTTACAACATTTTAACTCTGAAAGAGTAAATCCCCAGATCGGTAGATTACTTCATTTTACACTGACATTTTACTGAGCTTCGTCCCAGGGTACAGTGAGAGCAGAGCAGCACAAGCCATACGAAGTTGAATACATGCCGTTCCCTCAAGGCCTCATATCTCCAAATCTTATGACTTACACTAAGCTCAAATGACATAATTGTTGGTCTCATGTGACATAACTGGCAAATAAATGTAGTGTAAATCTCTAGTGTATTTTTGTCTATTTCACATTTACAAGCTATCTTGTTTGCAACACACCACTGTAGGACCTTACCTTGTCCCTGCTAACCTTGTTTATAACCCTGTCTATAACCCTGTCTATAACCCTGTATATAACCTTGTCTATAACCCTGTCTATAACCCTGTCTATAACCCTGTCTATAACCTTGTCTATAACCCTGTCTATAACCTTGTCTATAACCCTGTCTATAACCTTGTCCCTGCTAACCCTGTCTATAACCCTGTCTATAACCCTGTCTATAACCTTGTCCCTGCTAACCTTGTCTATAACCCTGTCTATAACCTTGTCTATAACCTTGTCTATAACCCTGTCTATAACCTTGTCTATAACCCTGTCTATAACCCTGTCTATAACCTTGTCTATAACCCTGTCTATAACCTTGTCCCTGCTAACCCTGTCTATAACCCTGTCTATAACCCTGTCTATAACCTTGTCTATAACCTTGTCTATAACCATGTCTATAACCTTGTCTATAACCCTGTCTATAACCCTGTCTATAACCCTGTCTATAACCCTGTCTATAACCTTGTCTATAACCTTGTCTATAACCCTGTCTATAACCTTGTCCCTGCTAACCCTGTCTATAACCCTGTCTATAACCCGGTCTATAACCTTGTCTATAACCTTGTCTATAACCCTGTCTATAACCCTGTCTATAACCCTGTCTATAACCTTGTCTATAACCCTGTCTATAACCTTGTCTATAACCTTGTCTATAACCTTGTCTATAACCCTGTCTATAACCCTGTCTATAACCCTGTCTATAACCTTGTCTATAACCCTGTCTATAACCCTGTCTATAACCTTGTCCCTGCTAACCTTGTCTATAACCCTGTCTATAACCCTGTCTATACCGTTGTCTATAACCTTGTCTATAACCCTGTCTATAACCTTGTCTATAACCCTGTCTATAACCTTGTCTATAACCCTGTCTATAACCTTGTCCCTGCTAACCTTGTCTATAACCCTGTCTATAACCCTGTCTATAACCTTGTCTATAACCCTGTCTATAACCCTGTCTATAACCCTGTCTATAACCTTGTCTATAACCCTGTCTATAACCTTGTCTATAACCCTGTCTATAACCTTGTCTATAACATTGTCTATAACCCTGTCTATAACCCTGTCTATAACCCTGTCTATAACCTTGTCTATAACCTTGTCTATAAAAATGTCTATAACCTTGTCTATGGTCTTGTCTATAACCTTGTCTATAACGTTGTCTATAACCTTGTCTATGGTCTTGTCTATAACCTTGTCTATGGTCTTGTCTATAACCTTGTCTATAACGTGGTCTATAACCTTGTCCATGGTCTTGTCTATAACCTTGTCTATGGTCTTGTCTATAACCTTGTCTATAACGTGGTCTATAACCTTGTCCATGGTCTTGTCTATAACCTTGTCTATGGTCTTGTCTATAACCTTGTCTATAACCTTGTCTATAACCTTGTCTATAACCTTGTCTATAATGACTTATGGACAAGATCTATAGTTGAAGTCGGAAGTTTACATACACCTTAGCCAAATACATTTAAACTTAGTTTTTCACAGTTCCTGACATTTAATCCTAGCACAAATTCCCTGTCTTAGGTCAGTTGGTAACACCACTTTATTTTAAGAATGTGAAATGTCAGAATAATAGTAGAGATAATGATTTATTTCAGATTTGATTTCTTTCATCACATTCCCAGTGGGTCAGAAGTTTGCATACACTCAATTAGTATTTGGTAGCATTGCCTTGAAATTGTTTACCTTGGGTCAAGCGTTTCGGGTAGCCTTCCACAAGCTTCCCACAATCAGTTGGGTGAATTTTGGCCTATTCCTCCTGACAGAGCTGGTGTAACTGAGTCAGGTTTGTAGGCCTCCTTGCCCGCACATGCTTTTTCAGTTCTGCCCACAAATTTTCTCTAGGATTGAGGTCAGAGTTTTGTGATGGCCACTCCAATACTTTGACTTTGTTGTCCTTAAGCCATTTTGCCCCAACTTTGGAAGTGTGCTTGGGGTCATTGTCCATTTGGAAGACCCATTTGCGACCAATCTTTAACTTCCTGACTGATGTCTTGAGATGTTGCTTCAATATATCCACATAATTCTGCTTCCTCATGATGCCATCTATTTTGTGAAGTGCACCAGTCCCTGCAGCAAAGCACCCCTACAACATGATGCTGCCACCCACGTGCTTCACAGTTGGGATGCTGTTTTTCGGCTTGCAAGCCTCCCCCTTTTCCTCCAAACATAACGATGGTCATTATGGCCAAACAGTTCTATTTTTGTTTCATCAGACCAGAGGACATTTCTCCAAAAAGTACGATTTTTGTCCCCATGTGCAGTTGCAACCGTCGTCTGTCTTTTTTATGGCGGTTTTGGAGCAGTGGCTTCTTCTTTGTTGTCGATATAGGACTCATTTTACTGTGCATATAGATACTTTGTACCTGTTTCCTCCAGCATCTTCACAAGGTCCTTTGCTGTTGTTCTGGGATTGATTTGCAGTTTTCGTACCAAAGGACGTTCATCTCTAGGAGACAGAACACATCTCCTTCCTGAGCGTTATGATGGCTATGTGGTCCCATGGTGTTTATACTTGCGTACTATTGTTTGTACAGATGAACGTGGTACCTTTAGGAATTTGGAAATTGCTCCCAAGGATGAACCAGAATTGTGGAGGTCTTGGCTGATTTCTTTTGATTTTCCTATGATGGCAAGCAAAGAGGCACTGAGTTTGAAGGTAGGCCTTGAAATACACCCACAGGTACAGCTCCAATTGACTCAAATGATGTCAATTAGCCTAACAGAAGCTTCTAAAGCCATGACATCATTTTCTGGAATTTTCCAAGCTGTTTAAAGGCACAGTCAACTTAGTTTATGTAAACTTCTGACTCACTGGAATTGTAATACAGTGAATTATAAGTGAAATAATCTGTCAGTAAACAATTTTTGGAAAAAAATACTTGTGTCATGCACAAGTAGATGTCCTAACCGACTTGCCAAAACTATAGTTTGTTAACAAGAAATTTGTGGAGTGGTTGAAAAATGAGTTTTAATGACTCCAACCTAAGTGTATGTAAACTTCCGACTTCAACTGTACATTCACCTGGTCTCCTTCAGATTATTCTAGTTGTTCTTCTGTTGCTCTATGTTTCTGGCATCATGGTGCTGACAGTTGGTGCATTATGGTCTCATCTCTCTTTGCTGTAGGAAACATGGTGGAGAAACAACGTCAAACAGCCATCAGCATTGTAACCCAAACCAGCCCGCGACCAATCAATCTCAACTCTTGAGCTGCATGCCACTGACATCCAGACAGATCAGAGTTCACATTGGGACATGGTGCTCTTACTAATAAGCATGTAATGGTTCAGGAGAGCCTTTTATTAGGGTTGTATTAGGGTTTCTATTTTCCAGCCCAGCTTGTGCTGTGGCTAGGGCCCATGCACCTAACCTCTTATCTCATACAGAGGGGATAGAAAAGGAAAGGGAGGTAGAGGATATAGAGCCAGCGATGAGCACACTACAGGCAAGCAGTAGCTGCTTGTGAAGGGGTGGGTGGGCAAGTCAGTGCACCATCAAAAAAAGAAGACTGTGAGAGTGTGTGTGTGTGTGTGTGTGTGTGTGTGTGTGTGTGTGTGTGTGTGTGTGTGTGTGTGTGTGTGTGTGTGTGTGTGTGTGTGTGTGAGTGAGTGAGTGAGAGAGAGAAACAGAGAGAGCGAAAGAGAGAAAAAAAAGTGTGAGAGAGGGAGAGAGCAGAATTGTGAAACCAAAACCTTCCCTGTTTCTAAAACGAGCCTGATATGCATGAAGCAGATTGAGTGTGATCGTAACTCTCAACCACTTGACTTGCCCGTTCTGTCAGACATAATAGTGGTAGTAAAAAAGTAATAGTAATCTAGGAAAACAATATGAGTTTATTAGTCAAGTTGAAGGAAGAGACAGGTCCAGAGAGGTTCCTGTGTCAAATCTAGAAGTTGGTTGTGTGATTGACATAAAAGCTGGCAAAGCAAAGACTAGACACGTTATACTATATCATACCAACTCTCCAACATGAGCATTTTCACGTGCAGGCCATGCATACTGTCTGGTGTCTGTCTACGAGATGAATCACACGTTAAATTTACACGTCTTTCAGACATTAAGAGCAAAACGTGTTACATTTTTTTAGTCACATTAGAGGGGACGGCTACACCTCAGACAACTCCTCCTCTCTCTTTTATTCAGCCTGTATATCCGGTTTAGACAGTGGGATGTGAGTGTGTTTGTGGCTCTACAACACCATGTCATTCAAAGATTTCAATTCTCAAATACAGAAATTAATAAATGTTCTGATCTGTGTCCCAGACTGTATAGCAGAAATGTGGAAATGTATAGCCTAATCATAGCATTTTGCAAATAACTAATAATAAACCTTCCCTTCACAGGTGAAATCCTAGACAGCTACCTGACAGAAGTGCACAAGAACTTACATATCCTCCTTTTACCTGGCCAACCAAGAAACAGCCATCCTACTTTCTATACTGAGACCAAATGGAGCCCATGTTAGTATCTCCAAATGGGAGCACGGAGACACTGGAGGATGGTCATACAGCCTCCCTGGAGGGGGCGCTGACACCCAAGGGCCTGAGGCGCAAGAGAGAGTTCATTCCAGAGGAGAAGAAGGACGTCACCTACTGGGAGAAGCGTCGCAAGAACAACGAGGCGGCCAAGCGCTCGCGGGAGAAGAGGAGGGTAAACGATTATGTGCTGGAGAGCCGCCTGGCGGCCATGAACAAAGAGAACGCCCGGTTGAACACAGAACTGCTGGCCCTCAAACTCCACTTTGGCCTGGTGAGCCCTGCGGGCTATGCTGCCCACCAGAGCAGCCTGCTACGGCTCCACCATGCCCATACCCACAGCCCTCATTCTCCCACACCCAGCAGCCCAACCCAGCCCCTGGACAAGGACGTCTACTGGGGTAGGAGGCCCAGCTACAGAGACCCCTCTACTTTGCCAAATTACCACCACCTACCTCCTGTCCTGACTGGACAACTTGCTCCTGCCATGATCAATCCACATGCTCTACCAACTAGAAGGGCCTATCCATACTTCTTAGAAATTCCTGGTGTTGTCCACCCTGCAAACTCATCCTCCCTTCTCCTGCCCCCACTTCTCCCCTCTCCCCTATTGTCCTGGCCGGGGGTTCCCCTGCTGAGGCCCATCCCTAGGAGAGGGGGTTCAGATGAGGAGGGGGAACAGCAGGTCCCAGCAGCCTCCTCCAGCACTGCATTACCGCACAAGCTGAGGCTGAAGACCATCAGAGGTCCTACTGTTCACAGGGATGTCAGAGACAGGGCCTCCCCCCCGCTCCCGCTCTATGTATCTGACTGACTGACTGACCACATGGCACATGGCACAGCAGCACAGAGCAGACCAACCACAGCACTGAGAACATGAAGGATCCATGCTCTTAGCGCTGTAACATTGACACCAAATTTACAGTTGTCTTTTGATTGATTTTCTGAAAGTTGTTGCTTCTCAGGTTTTGCCATGCTTCCTTACTGCCCAAGTTAACTGGATTAAATAGAATGTAATATACTTTACTGGAAATCATGCTGAACGAGCTGGACTTTGGGATGAAGCTGTTTGATAGTACTGAGGGACTCCGGGGGGGGGGGGGGGGGGGGGGGGGGGGGGGGGTGGATGGAATTGATAATTTCTTTTATAAAATCCAATCAAGTGTTTACGTTACTGTGTGGGTAATGTTTAGGTTATGTTGGTTGGCTGGCTGGCAGAGCAAGATAGCACTGTGGTTCAGTGCCTCTCTGGAGTGAGGAGCAGGGCCGTAGCGACACATGAGGACGCCGAGCTCCAGACCTCTGGAATTAAAAAAATATATAAATAATAATACATTTCAAAAATCTGTCGGGGTCTCAACTTACTGTTGAGAGTTAGAATAGTAGAACATACAAGGTGCAATTTCAAAACCGTGTTGCAGCAGTTTTCCTCTTGGTATATGTCACTCACTGACAGTCACTCAATTAACCCATGTCAGTTAAATATTTTTAGATTGGTCAATTAGTCTAGTTAGTCTAGCCAGCTATCTAAACTTGTAGTAATCATGGCCGAATTACCAATCGGAAATGCAGGGCACGTGCCCAGCTGCCCTGACCTCCACAGAGCCCCCATTGATTTTCTTAGTCACTCTCACTCAGATATCATATTAACCTGGCAAAAGTCATGGCAAAATGTGAAGAATTGCAGGAAATTAGCTTTAAAACCGCAAAACATGTCTCCCCATCCAAGGGAAAAATGTGTAGAATTGCAGGAAATTTGCTGTAAAACTGAAGAAAAAATGTGTTCTGTAAAGCAAACTTAATTGTTTACCTTTGTTAATAAAATAATTTTCTGCTAACAGATCCCTCATGTATTAAATGATCGTTTTTAATCCCGGTGCTGAGTTAGTGTGTAGCGGCTAATTGTATAGCTAATAGCTATGTGTTTTCAGAGAGACTGAAGTGGTGAAGCTACAGCAACCAATGTGATAAATGCTGGGGTCATTTATGCTTGTTTTTGCTGTTCTCAAGACTGCACTAAAACTCAGACCCTGGCAACAACCCTGGTGAGGAGTGTGTTTTTGGGTTGTGGTTACAGACATATTATTTTTGTCTGCTCTGCCTGCTAGCATTTCAAAGGTACTTCATAGACTTTGAGGTGGAGAGATGGGCCATCTGTGACATGTTTTCTAAGGGATAGGTCGAAAGTTACTGGTTGGTCCAAAATAGGGGAGGGTTGACAAACTTTCTTTAGCTTTGGGGAGGGTTTTGTGGTTTTGGGGGGGCACAGGGGAGGGGAGTGCGTTTTTTCCTTGGTTTTCATTCGTTCTTCTGCTCGTCGTATTTTCCCAATAAATAATGGCCTGACTTACTTTTGATATTATCAGATTGAAGTTTAGACAGGCTTGTGAAGGTTTGGTATGGTGTGACTATTATAATCAAGCTATAGCTACTGCAGGCCTATGATCTGAAGGCAGTGCGCCACGGCACTCCAACTGACTCAGACAGTTGAACTTGAGGTGAGGAAGACTGTATCAGGCCTTCCAGAGTTATTCCTATCATTTAACAATATAATGCTTAAATTTACACAAAATATTTGGATTGTAAATTAACGAATAACCCTCCTTCATTATGGCTACATGTATATCTGTATAGCAGACACAGTAGTCATCTGACATAAAGAAATGCATGTCTGTGTCGTAGCATACCACGGGCCTATCTCTATCTTTCTGGGGTTAGGACTAAGCTTTTCTTCCTTTATATAGGTTGTACCAGTCCAAAATTTGGACACGCCTACTCATTCCAGGGTTTGTCTTTATTTTTACAATTTTCTACACTGTAGAATAATAGTGAAGACATCAAATCAAAATAGATTTTATATTTGAGATTCTTCAAAGTAGCCACGTTTTGCCTTGATGACAGCTTTGCACACTCCTGGCACTCTTTCAACCTGCTTCATGAGGTAGTCACCTGGAATGCATTTCAATTAACAGGTGTGCATTGTTAAAAGTTAATTTGTGAAATTTCTTTCCTTCTTAATGCGTTTGAGCAATCAGTTGTGTTGTGACAAGGTAGGGTTGATAAAAGACCAAGTCCATATTAAGGCTAGAACAGCTCAAATAAGCAAAGAGAAACGAAAGTCCATCATTACTTTCAGACATGAAGGTCAGTCAATGCGGAAAATCTTCAAGTGCAGTCGCAAAAACCATAAAGCACTCTGATGAAACTGTCTCATGAGGATCACCACAGAAAAGGAAGACCCAGAGTTACCTCTGCTGCAGAGGATAAGTTCAGAATTCAAGTAACAGACACATATCAACAGCAAATGTTCAGAGGAGACTGCGTGAATCAGGCCTTCATGGTTGAATTGCTGCAAATAAACCACTTCTAAGGGACACCAATAAGAAGAAGAGACTTGCTTGGGCCAAGAAACACGAGCATTGGACATTAGACCGGTGGAAATCTGTCCTGTGGTCTGATGAGTACAATTTAGAGATTTTTGGTTCCAACCGCCGTGTGAGATGCAGAGTAGGTGAACGGATGATCTCCGCATGTGTGTGTTATGGTGTGGGGGTGCTTTGCTGGTGACGCTGTCAGTGATTTAATTAGAATTCAAGGCACAAAACCAGCATGGCTGCCACAGCATTCTGCAGTGATACACCATCCCATCTGGTTTGCGCTTAATGGAACAATCATTTCTTATTCAACAGGACAATGACCCAACACACCTCAAGGCTGTGTAAGGGCTATTTGACCAAGAAGGAGAGTGATGGAGTGCTGACCGTAGAGCGAAGGAAAAGCAGCCAACAAGTGCTCAGCATATGCGGGAACTCCTTCAAGACGGTTGGAAAAGCATTTGTGGTGAAGCTGGTTGATAGAATGCCAGTATGAAAACCTGTCATCAACGCAAAGGATGGCTACTTAGAATAATCTAAAATAGAAAATATATTTTGATTTGTTTAACACTTGTTTGGTTACTACATGATTCCATATGTGATATTTTATAGTTTTCATGTCTTCACTATTATTCTACAATGTAGAAAGTAGTAAAAAAAAGATAAAGAAAAACCCCTGAATGAGTAGGTGTGTCCAAACTTTAGATTGGTACTGTAAATATATACATATACACACACTACATATGCATATATACAAAAGTATGTGGACACCCCTTCAAATGAGTGGATTAGTGTCACGTATATGGAGGGAGTCAGGAAGCAGGTGCAGAAGGAGAGTTTAATAACATAGATGCAAGGCAAAATGAACAAAACAGGGGATGCGTACTGAACAGGAAAACAACCCAATACTGCCTGATGACTGAGGCTAATGAGGGCTAAATAAAGGGAAGGTAATGAAGGTGATGATGAAGTCCAGGTGGGCGTAATGATGGGGAGCAGATGTGCGTAATAATGGTTGCCAGGGCCGGTGGTTCGTAGACCGACGTTGAGAGCTGGAGAGAGGGACCGGGAGTAGGCGTGACAATTTGTATATTTCAGCCACACCCTATGCTGACAGGTGTATAAAATTGAGCACACAGCCATGCAATCTCCATAGACAAACATTGGTTAAAAAAAATGGCTTTCAACGTGGCACCGTCATAGGATGCCACCTTTCCAACAAGTCAATTTGTCACATTTCTGCCCTGCTAGAGCTGCCCTGGTCAATTACGTGGTAGGCCACACACTCTCACAGAACGGGACCGTCGAGTGCTGAAGCCCGTAGAGAGTAAAAATCCTCTGTCCTAGGTTGCAACATTCACAACCAAGTTCCAAACTGGCTCTGGAAGCAACGTCAGCACAAGAAGCTTCATGAAATGGGTGTCCATGGCCGAACAACCACACACAAGCCTAAGATCACCATGCGCAATTCCAAGCGTCGGCTGGAGTGGTGTAAAGCTCGCCGCCATTGGACTCTGGAGCAGTGGAAAAGCGTTCTCTGGAGTGATGAATCATAATTCACCTTCTGGCAGTCTGACGGACAAATCTGGGTTTGGCAGGAGAACGCTACGTGCCCGAATGCATAGTGCCAACTGTAAAGTTTGGTGGAGGAGGAATAATGGTCTGGGGCTGTTTTTCATGGTTCGGGCTAGGTCTCTTAGTTCCAGTGAAGGGAAATCTTAATGCATTCTAGATGATTTTGTGCTTCCAAATTTGTGACAACAGTTTGGGGAAGGCCTTTTCCTGTTTCAGCATGACAATGCCCCTCTGCACAAAATAAAATGTTTTTTTCCCAGCGAGATTGGTGTGGAAGAACTTGACTGGCCTGCATAGAGCCCTGACCTTAACCCCATCGAACACCTTTGGGATGAATTGGAACGCAGACTGCGAGCCAGGCCTAACTGCCCAACATCAGTGCCGGACCTCACTAATGCTCTTGTTGCTGAATATCACCAAGGCCCCGCAGCAATGTTCCAACATCTAGTGGAATGTCTTCCCAGAAGAATGGAGGCTGTTATAGCAGCAAAGGGGGACCAACTCCATATTAATGCCCATGATTTTGGAATGAGATGTTCGACGAGCAGGTGTCCACACACTTTTGGTAATGTAGTATATATATATATATATATATATATATATATATATATATATATATATATACACTACATTATATATACAGTTGAAGTCGGAACTTTACATGCACTTAGGTTGGAGTCATTAAAACTCGGTTTCAGCCACTCCACAAATTTCTTGTTAAGTTTTGGCAAATCGGTTAGGACATCTACTTTGTGCATGACACAAGTAATTTTTCCAACAATTGTTTACAGACAGATTATTTCACATATAATTCACTGTATCACAATTCCAGTAGGTCAGAAGTTTACATAGACTAAGTTGACTGTACCTTTAAACAGCTTGGAAAATTCCAGAAAATGATGTCATGGCTTTAGAAGCTTCTGATAGGCTAATTGACATCATTTGAGTCAATTGGAGGTGTACCTGTGGGTGTATTTCAAGGCCTACCTTCAAACTCAGTGCCTCTTTGCTTGACATTTTTAATATATATATATATATATATATATATATATATATATATATATATATATACATATATATATATATATACATATATATATATATATATATATATACACCTTTATTTAACTAGGCAAGTCAGTTAAGAACAAATTATTATTTTCAATGACGCCCTAGGAACAGTGGGTTAACTGCCTTGTTCAGGGGCAGAACGACATCATGGGAAAATCAAAAGAAATCAGCCAAGACCTCAGAAAAAAATTGTAAACCTCCACAAGTCTGGTTCATCCTTGGGAGTAATTTCCAAATGCCTGAAGGTACCACGTTCATCTGTACAAACAATAGTAAACAAGTATAAACACCATGGGACCACGCAGCCGTCATACCGCTCAGGAAGGAGACGCGTTCTGTCTCCTAGAAATAATGAACGTACTTTGGTGCATAAAATTAGAATCTGTCACGTCCTGACCCTAGTAAGATGTCATTTTCTATAGTAGAGTAGGGCAGAGTGTGACAGCGGGTGTTTTGGGGTTGTTCTATGTTCTCTATTTCTATGTTGGGATTGTTTGGGGTTGATCTCTAATTGGAGGCAGCTGATCCTCATTGCCTCTGATTAGAAATCATAGGGGTTTTTCTCATTGTTGTTTGTGGGTTATTATCTTTTGAGTAGTGTGTTTTCCTCTCTGTGTCACGGTTTGTTGTTTTTGTATATTCAAGTATTTAAGTGTATTGCATTCAGTTTCACGTTTAATAATTATGTGGAACTACGAACACGCTGCATTTTGGTCCAATCCTTCAAACAGCCGTGACAGAATCAAACCCAGAACAACAGCAAAGAACCTTGTGAAGATGCTGGAGGAAACAGGTACAAAAGTGTCTATATCCACAGTTAAACAAGTCCTATATCGACATAACCTGAAAGGCTGCTCAGCAAGGAAGAAGCCACTGCTCCAAAACCGCCATAAAAAAGCCAGACTACGGTTTGCAACTGCACATGGGGACAAAGATTGTACTTTTTGGAGAAATGTCCTCTGGTCTGATGAAACAAAAATAGAACTGCTTGGCCATAATAACCATCATTATGTTTGGAGGAAAAAGTGGGAGGCTTGCAAGCCAAAGAACACCATCCCAACCGTGAAGCACGGGTATGGCAGCATCATGTTGTGGGGGTGCTTTGCTGCAGGAGGGACTGGTCCACTTCACAAAATAGATGGCTTCATGAGGAAGCAGAATTATGTGGATATATTGAAGCAACATCTCAAGACATCAGTCAGGAAGTTAAAGCTTAGTCGCAAATGGATCTTCCAAATGGACAATGACCCAAAGCATACTTCCAAAGTTGTGGCAAAATGGCTTAAGGACAACAAAGTCAAGGTATTGGAGTGGCCATCACAAAGCCCTGACCTCAATCCTATAGAACATTTGTGGGCAGAACTGAAAAAGCGTGTGCGAGCAAGGAGGCCTACAAACCTGATTCATTTACACCAGCTCTGTCAGGAGGAATGGGCCAAAATTCACCCAACTTATTGTGGGAAGCTTGTGGAAGGCTACCCAAAACGTTTGACCCAAGTTAAACAATTTAAAGGCAATGGTACCAAATAATAATTGAGTGTATGTACACCTCTGACCCACTGGGAATGTGATGAAAGAAATATAAGCTGAAATATATCACTCTCTACTATTATTCTGACATTTCACATTCTTAAAATAAAGTGGTGATCCTAACTGACCTAAGACAGGGAATTTTTACTAGGATTAAAAGAAAGAAATTGTGGAAAACTGAGTTTAAATGTATTTGGCTAAGGTGTATGTAAACTTCCAACTTCAACTGTATAAACGCCCCCCTCATACTCATCTGGATGTTGAGAATGTTTTCATCTCTATCTCTGTAATGTGTCTGTATCTATGTAATTGTATATGTATTTATGTTAAATATAGGAATCACAATAGAAATAAGTCCCCGGCATTAGTGTGCAATCCCAGTCACTTAAAAAAGTATTTGTGTGTATATATGTATTTTTGGAAACTGACAAATAAAGTCAATCAATCAATCCAAACTGTGCACGGCCATTAGATGAATGGAATGAAACATCTGTTACAAAACACCAAAAAGTTGAATGACATTCGGAGATTGTCAAACCAAGCCTTCCATACTGGATATAGCCTATAAGGTAGGGAGGGATGTATTTTCTGTTTGTCGAGGTTGACAACGTCTATTTATTGTGGTGTTGAAAACGCAAACCATGATTTTGAAGAGCCTGAGGTCGCTATGCTTTGTTTATTGGTTGTGTGGTGTATTGGCACAGGTGGAAAATTCTTTGCATATATTTTACATAATTATAAATATGGCATCAAAATGTTGAAAATCTGATTTCCCCCTTGCTGATCTTTGTCTGCAGCCAGCTCTGATCGTAGTGTAATGAAACAGGCAGGGAGAGTGAACTCTCAATCTTCTGGCCCGCAGCCGTGAGTGGTCTGGCAGCCCAACTGATAGGCAAACATTTAGCAAATTAAGAAATCATGTGACTAAACTAAATCAAAATAATCTATACTATGAAACAAAGATAAATGTTATAAAAAATGATAGCAAAATGTTTTGGGGCACCTTAAATTAAATTTGCCAACTCGGCTCCATCATTCATTGAATCAGATGGCTCATTCATCACAAAGCCCACTGATATTGCCAACTACTTAAAAACCTGTTAAGGATAGGGGGCAGTATTTTCACGGCCGGATGAAAAACGTACCCAAATTAAACTGTTTACTATTCTTGCCCAGAAACTAGAATATGCATATTATTAGTAGATGTGGATAGAAAACACTCTGAAGTTTCTACAACTGTTTGAATGGTGTCTGTGAGTATAACAGAACTCATATGGCAGGCACCTGAGAAAAATTCAACCAGGAAGTGGAGGATCTGAGAATTGTAGTTCTTCTTTCTAGTCCCTTTCGAAACTACAGTATCTGTGGGGTCACGTTGCACTTCCTAAGGCTTCCATTGGCTGTCAAAAGCCTTCAGAAAGTTGTTTGAGCATTCTCCTGTCACTGGGCAGAGTATAGTAGCTCAGTCACTGAGTGGACTGCCTGGGGACAAAGGGATTGGATATGCGCGCCCGCGAGCACGCTGTTCCTTCTTTTTCTCCTTGAATGAATACGCCGTTGTCCGGTTGGAATATTATCGCAATTTTACGTTAAAAATACCATAAAGATTGATTTTAAACAGCGTTTGACATGCTTCTAAGTACGGTAATGGAACATTTTGACTTTTTGTGTCTCGAATTGCACTCGCGAGTTAGCCTTTGGAAAGTGACCTGAACGCACAAACAAAACGGAGGTATTTGGACATAAATATGGATTATTTCGAACAAAAACAACATTTCTTGTGGAAGTAGCAGTCCTGGGAGTGCATTTTGACGAAGATCAGCAAAGGTAAGAGCATATTTATAATACTAATTCTGAGTTTAGGTGACCCCGAACTTGGCGGGTGTCTGTATAGCTTGCTGTGATGGCGAGCTATGTACTCAGAATATTGAAAAATGTGCTTTCTCCATAAAGCTATTTTAAAATCTGACACAGCGGTTGCATAAAGGAGTACTGTATCTATAATTCTTAAATTAATTGTTATGTATTTTGTCAACGTTTATGATGGGTATTTTTGTAAATTCACCGGGAGTTTTTGGTGGGAATACATTTTCTGAACATCACGCGCCAATGTAAAATGCTGTTTTTGGATATAAATATGAACTTTATCGAACAAAACATACATGTATTGTGTAACATGATGTCCTAGGAGTGTCATCCGATGAACATCGTCAAAGGTTAGTGCTGCATTTAGCTGTGTTTTGGGTTTTTGTGACATATACTGTATCCTTACTTGGAAAATGGCTGTGTGGTTATTTTTGTCTATGTACTTTCCTAACATAATCTAATGTTTTGCTTTCGCTGTAAAGCCTTTTTGAAATCGGACAATGTGGTTGGATTAAGGAGAAGTGTATCTTTAAAATGGTGTAAAATAGTCATATGTTTGAGAAATTGAAATTATTAGATTTTTGAGGTTTTGTATTTCGCAACATGCTGATCCATTGGATGTTGGCTAGGTGTTCCGCTAGCGGAACATCTGTCCTCAACAGGTTTTAATTACTTTTTCATTGGCAAGATAAGCCAGTTTAGGGATGACATGCCAGCCACAAAGGCTGACACTACACATCCAAGTATATCGGACCAAATAATGAAAGACAAGAATTGTACTTTTCAATTCCGTAAAGTCAGAGTGGAAGAGGTAAAAAAAAGTATTGTTGTCTATCAACAATGACAAGCCACCGGGGTCTGACAATCTGGAGGTAAAATTACTGAGGATAATAGCAGACAATATTGCCACTCCTATTTGCCACATCTTCAATTTAAGCCTACTAGAAAGTGTGTGCCCTCAGGCCTGGAGGGAAGCTAAAGTCATTCCGCCACCCAAGAATAGTAAAGCCTCCTTTACTGGCTCAAATAACCACCTAATCAGCCTGTTACCAACCCTTAGTAAACTTCTGGAAAAAAATGTGTTTGACCAGATACAATGCTATTTCACAGTAATCAAATTGACAACAGACTTTCAGCATGCTTATAGGGAAGGATACTCAACAAGCACAGCACTTACACAAATTACTGATGATTGGCTGAGAGAAATTGATGATAAAATGATTGTGGGGCCTGTCTTGTTAGATTTCAGTGCAGCTTTTGACATTATCAATCATAGCCTGCTGCTGGAAAAACATATGTGTTATGGCTTTACACTCCCTGCTATAATGTGGATAAAGAGTTTACTTGTCTAACAGAACACAGAGGGTGTTCTTTAATGGAAGCCTCTCAAACATAATCAAGGTAGAATCAGGAATTCCCCAGGCAGCTGTTTAGGCCCCTTGCGCCTTTCAATCTTTACTAACGACATGCACTGACTTTAAGTAAAGCCAGAGTGTCTATGTATGCGGATGTTCAACACTGAAATGACTGCAACACTTTACAAAGAGTTGCAGTTAGTTTCAGAGTGGTTGGCAAGGAATAAGTTAGCCCTAAATATTTGTAAAACTGAAAGCATTGTATTTGGAACAAATCATTCACTAAACCCAAAACCTCAAATAAATCTTGTAATAAATAATGTGGAAATTGAGCAAGTTCAGATGACTAAACTGTTTGGAGTAACCCTGGATTGTAAACTGTCATGGTCAAAACACATTGATACAACAGTAGCTAAGATGGGGAGAAGTAGGTCCACAATAAAGTGCTGCTCTTCCTTCTTAGCAACACTATGAACAAGGCAGGTCCTACAGGCCCTAGTTTTGTCGCATCTTGACTACTGTTCAGTCGTGTGGTCAGGTGCCATAAAAAAGGACTTAGGAAAATTGCAATTGATTCTGAACAGGGCAGCACGGCTGGCCCTTGGATGTACACAGAGAGCTAACATGAATAATATGCATGTCAATCTCTCCTGGCTCAAAGTGGAGGAGAGATTAACTTCTTCATTACTTGTATTTATAAGAGGCATTGACATGTTGAATGCACTGAGCTGTCTGTTTGAACAACTGGCACACAGCTCGGACACCCATGCATACCCCACAAGACATGCCACAAGAGGTCTCTTCACAGTCCCCAAGTCTAGAACAGACTTTGGGAGGCGCACAGTACTACATAGAGCCATGACTACATGGAACTATATTCCACATCAAGTAACTGATGCAAGCAGTACAATTCGATTAAAAAAAACTGATTAAAAAAAACCTTATGGAACAGCGTGGACTGTGAAGCAACAAACATAGGCACAGACACATGCACACAGACACGATAACATATGCACTATACACACACATAGACATGGATTTAGTACTGTAGATTTAGTACTGTAGATATGTGGTAGTGGTGGAGTAGGGGCCTGAGGGCACACAGTGTGTTGTGAAATCTGTGAATGTATTGTAATGTTTTTAAAATTGCATAAACTGCCTTAATTTTGCTGGACCCCAGGAAGAGTAGCAGCTGCCTTGGCAGCAGCTAATGGAGATCCATAATAAATACAAATACATTTCTCATTAATGAGAGGTCAGAAAAAGTCCAAGTATGACTAGGTGAGATGAGGGGGAGAATAACAACTTCACATAGGAGATACATTTCAACAGAACTAGTGATACATTCTGTGTATAATACAGATGTGACAACTTCGTGGTTAGTTACGTGTAACTGCTGTAACCACCAGAAAGATGCTTAGCCACATAACGGAATGGGGTAGGGGTCTCTATGAGTCACAGGCCAAGTTCTGTTTTTTTCCCCACTACATTGTCAGCCAACATCTTTTGTTGTTACCAACAGATGAGAACCAAGGTGGAATCAACATTATTTCAATACAACCACTGTGCATCTCAGTAGCTGCATCTGCATCGCTCACCTTTTGTACTAACATGAATTCTAAGTGTCACTGACTGACTTGTTGAATCTTCACTTTTGTGAAATGACAAAGTAGCTTCCTCTCTAGAAAGCTTTTACAGGCATGTTCTTTGAGAAAAGAGCCCTGACCTAACAGAGTGACTAACATTATAAGGGGGAAGACATGTAACATATGTCTCAATTTCTGTCACTGTCACGGGTGTCGTAAGGATCAGACCAAATTTCAGCGGGAATGTGTATACTCATTTTATTTTTTATTGGGTAGAAAGAAGGAAAAACAAAAACAAAACACACGTATACAAAAATAACGACGATAAACAGTCCTGTAAGGCATATAGCTATACAAGGAACAACTACCCACAAAATCCCATAGAAAAACACCCCTCTTAAATAGGACCTTCAATTAGAAGCAACTAGGAGCAGCTGCTTCCAATTGAAGGTCAACCCCATTAACTAAACATAGAACAAGACATACAAGATAAACATAGAAATATACTAACATAGAACATAGCCCGACATAGCCCAACAAACCCCGAAACACTCTAAACAAACACACCCCTGCCACGTCCTGACTAAACTACAATAACAAATAACCCCTTTACTGGTCAGGATGTGACAGTACCCCCCCCCCCCCCCCCCCCCCCCCCCCCCCCCCCCCCCCCAAGGTGCAGACGCCGGATGCACCTTACACAAAAAATAAACACAATAATCCCAAACTAAAGGGAGGGAAGGGAGGGTGGCCACCGTCACCGACGGTTCTTGTGCTACACCTCCCCCTCCCCAACCTCCTCCTACGGAGGTGGCTCAGGCTCCGGCCTTACTCCCCAACCTAACCTGTCCACCCCTTCTAAATACTTATTAAATATTACCCCTCCCGAAGTCTCTGGGCTATGGCGCATCGCTGAAAACCTCGGGCTGATGTGCGTCGCTGGAGACCTCAGGCTGAAGGGCGACTCTGGCTGCGCCGATTCCGGACTGTAGGGCGACTCTGGCTGCGCCGATTCCGGACTGTAGGGCGTCTCTCTCGGTTCCGGATTGTAGGGCGTCTCTCTCGGTTCCGGACTGTGGGCCGTCTCTCTCGGTTCCGGGCTGTGGGCCGTCTCTCTCGGTTCCGGACTGTGGGCCGTCTCTCTCGGTTCCGGACTGTGGGCCGTCTCTCTCGGTTCCGGACTGTGGGCCGTCTCTCTCGGTTCTGGACTGTGGGCCATCTCTCTACGAGGCACTGTCGCCGGACACTCTGGACGAGGCACTGTCGCCGGACACTCTGGACGAGGCACTGTCGCCGGACACTCTGGACAAGGCACTGTCACCGGACACTCTGGACGAGGTAGCCGGACACTCTGGACGGGGACTGCACACTGAAGGCCTGATGCATGGGGCTGGCTTAGGAAGCGCCAGACTAGGGACACGCACCACAGGGCTAGTGCGAGGAGCAGGAGCAGGACGAGCTGGACTGGGCTGACGCACTGGAGGCCTGGTGCGTGGGGCTGGTAGTGGAGGTACCAGACTGGAGACATGCACCCCAAGGCTAGTGCGAGGAGCGGGAACAGGACGTACTAGACTGGGCTGACGCACTGGAGGCCTGGTGCGTGGTGCTGGCTTTGGAGGCGCCAGACTGGAGACACGCACCTCAGGGCTAGTGCGGGGAGCGGGTACAGGATACACTGGGCCGTGGAGGCGCACTGGCGGTCTCGAGCACAGGACTGGCACCACCCGTACCTCCTGGATGCCTGCTTCCCCCCGGCAAATGCGGGACGCTGGCACCGAGCACACCGGCCTGTGGATGCTCGGCCTCGACGCCGTGCGCATCACCCCATAGCACGGGGCCTGACCAGTACCACGCTGCCTCCGGTAAGCACGGGGAGTTGGCTTAGGGCTCAACCCTGGCCTAACCAAACTACCCGTGTGCCCCCCCCCAATTTTTTGGGGGGCTGCCTCTCAGGCTCCCTTAACTCCTCCATAGCCCTGGATCTGCTCATCCTCATCTCCGCCCATGTCCATCCTTCTTCATCGTGCTCCTTACCCCGCTGCTTGGTCCTTTGTTGGTGGGTAGTTCTGTCACGGCCGTCTGAAGGATTGGACCAAGGTGCAGCTGTAATGCCCTGGCCATAGAGAGGGGTTTTTGTTCTTTATTTTGGTTAGGCCAGGGTGTTACATTGGGTGGGCGTTCTATGTTCTTTTTTCTAGGTTGGGTTGGGTTGTTTCATTGATTTTGGCCGTGTGGCTTCCAATCAGGCACAGCTGTAGTTTGTTGTTGCTGATTGGGAGTCACACATAAGTAGCCTGTTTTTCCTTTGGGTTTTTGTGGGTGATCTGTGTAGTGTTAATCCTGACAGGACTGTTTTGCTGTCGTCTTTTGTTTATTTTTGTAGTGTTCTCTTTTTCAATTAAAATTCGAATGATGAACACATCCTCCGCTGCACCTTGGTCTAATTCTGATGACGGGCGTTACAGCAGCGGGAATGTGTATACTCATCTTCTTATTTATTGGGTAGAAAGAAGGAAAAAACAAAACACACGTATACAAAAATAACGACGATAAACAGTCCTGTAAGGCATTGATAACGACGATAAACAGTCCTGTAAGGCATTGATTTTGGCCGTGTGGCTTCCAATCAGGCACAGCTGTAGTTTGTTGTTGCTGATTGGGAGTCACACATAAGTAGCCTGTTTTTCCTTTGGGTTTTTGTGGGTGATCTGTGTAGTGTTAATCCTGACAGGACTGTTTTGCTGTCGTCTTTTGTTTATTTTTGTAGTGTTCTCTTTTTCAATTAAAATTCGAATGATGAACACATCCTCCGCTGCACCTTGGTCTAATTCTGATGACGGGCGTTACAGCAGCGGGAATGTGTATACTCATCTTCTTATTTATTGGGTAGAAAGAAGGAAAAAACAAAACACACGTATACAAAAATAACGACGATAAACAGTCCTGTAAGGCATATAGCTATACAAGGAACAACTACCCACAAAATCCCATAGAAAAACACCCCTCTTAAATAGGACCTTCAATTAGAAGCAACTAGGAGCAGCTGCTTCCAATTGAAGGTCAACACCATTAACTAAACATAGAACTAGACATACTAGATAAACATAGAAATATACTAACATAGAACATAGCCCAACAAACCCCGAAACACTCTAAACAAACACACCCCTGCCACGTCCTGACCAAACTACAATAACAAATAACCCCTTTACTGGTCAGGATGTGACAGTCACAGAATAAAACAGTGACATCCCACTGGGCACATAAGTCTATTTTTGATTTACATTTATTTCAGTTGTCAAATCAAATGAAATCAAAAGTTTATTTGTCACGTGCGCCGAATACAACAGGTGTAGACCTTACAGTGAAATGCTTACTTACAGGCTCTAACCAATAGTGCGAAAAAAAAAGGTGTGTGTGCGCGTGTGTGTGTGTGTGTGTGTGTGTGTGTGTGTGTGTGTGTGGGGGGGGTTAAGTAAAGAAATGAAACAACAGTAAAAAGACATTTGAAAATAACAGTAGCAAGGCTATATACAGACACCGGTTAGTCAGGCTTATTGAGGTAGTATTTACATGTAGGTATGGTTAAAGTGACTATGCATATATGATGAACAGAGAGTAGCAGTAGCGTAAAAGAGGGGTTGGCAGGTGGTGGGACACAATGCAGATAGCCCAGTTAGCCAATGTGCGGGAGCACTGGTTGGTCGGGCCAATTGAGGTAGTATGTACATGAATGTATAGTTAAAGTGACTATGCATATATGATGAACAGAGAGTAGCAGCAGCGTAAAAAGAGGGGTTGGGGGGGCACACAATGCAAATAGTCCAGGTAGCCATTTGATTACCTGTTCAGGAGTCTTATGGCTTGGGGGTAAAAACTGTTGAGAAGCCTTTTTGTCCTAGACTTGGCACTCCGGTACCGCTTGCCATGCGGTAGTAGAGAGAACAGTCTATGACTGGGGTGGCTGGAGTCTTTGACAATTTTTAGGGCCTTCCTCTGACACCGCTGTCACGACTTCCGCCGAAGTCGGCCCCTCTCCTTGTTCGGGCGGCGTTCGGCGGTCGACGTCACCGGCTTACTAGTCACCACCGATCTATGTTTCCCTGTTCGTTTGGTTTTGTCTTAATTGTACACACCTGTTTATGATTTCCTGATTATGTTCATTATTTAACCCTCTGGCTTTCCTGTTTGTCTTGTCCGTGATTGTTCATGTTTTGTGGTTGTTGGAGGTGTTTCTCCCAACCATGTATTATTGCTGTGGGAGAAGTTTTATTATGGTTTTGAGTAAACACGTTTTGTTTGCACTCATCCCTGTGTCCTGCGCCTGACTCCGATACTTCTCCTAACGAAATCATTACAACCGCCTGGTATAGAGGTCCTGGATGGCAGGCAGCTTTGCCCCAGTGATGTACTGGGCTGTACGCACTACCCTCTGAAGTGCTTTGCGGTCGGAGGCCAAGCAATTGCCGTACCAGGCAGTGATGCAACGGTCAGGATGCTCTCGATGTTGCAGCTGTAGAACCTTTTGAGGATCTCAGGACCTGTAATTTAAACAAAATTATTCTATGTGATGATGTTGATTGAATTTGCCAAAAATCATCAACGTAAGGGAATTTCGTATTTTTTTCACCCAACTTTGAACCTAAATCGAATGTCATGGTGACATTTCTTGTTGATTTCATGTTGAATGCCATTGTGACATGTTTTGTTGATTTCATTTTGAATTCATGTTAGTTGAATGACAACTCAACCAAATGTAAATCTAAAATAGACTTCTGTGCCCAGTGGGATGTCCCTGTTTTATTCTGTGACAGAAATTGAGACATAGGCTACAGTAAGAAGCATTAGAAGGTTGATCAGGGGGTCTTAAAAGACAAACAACTTGGCCTGTGACTCATAGAGACCCCAACCCCATTCCGTTATGTGGCTAAGCGTCTTTCTGGTGGTTACAGCAGTTACACGTAACTAACCATGAAGTTGTCACATCTGTATTATACACAGAATGTATCACTAGTTCTGTTGAAGTTAATCTCCTTCCATGTCGGGTTGGTATTCTCCCCCTCGTCTCACTTAGTCATACTTGGACTTCTATGACTTCTCATTAATGAGAAATGTGCTACCATCATGTACTAGAACCTTTATTGTACCTTTGTCACCTTAAGTAGTAGGTCTTAGCAAGATAGCATCCAGATTTTGTCATTAAATATTTTAGACAATTGAGTACGGTATATTTGGTTGTTGGCAATTCGGTTTCAAAGGATCCTGATGGTTTTAAAATCAGTCAAACTGATGACATTGGACATTTTGCACAAGTCCAATCTTACCACCGTTTTAGAGTTAGAGTTTTCTCCCGGGTTTGTAAATGAAACAGACAACTTGTTAACTAGATTAATGCATTCATTCTATTGATGTAAGTAAGACCATTTTCTGGTGAGCACTACTTTATTCAGTTTTCTGGGGCAACAAGTCATGACAGAATAGAAGCTGCATATATCTAACTATAGTTGACAAACAAAAGGCCTACCAAATGTCAGAAATTATAATATGACCTAACAAATGTCGGGAATTAAACAGAAACTTGTCTAAATTTGGGGTGAAAGTAGCAAGTGTGCTATACAGTGGAGTACGGAGTATAAGAAAAATAAATGATAATGGAATTATTATGGTGAAAAGAACTGCGCATTAATTTTTATTTATTTAACTAGGCAAGTCAGTTAAGAACAAATTCTTATTTTAAAATGTCGGCCTACCCCGGCCAAACCCAGAGGATGCTGGGCCAATTGTGTGCCACACTATAAGACTCCCAATCACAGCCGAATGTTATACAGCCTGGATTCAAACCAGGGACTGTAGTGGCGCCTCCTGCACTGAGATGCAGTGCCTAAGAACGCAGCACCGCTCGGGAGCGATGTTGCTTATTGTTTTATTTAGCTACTTAGTTGTCATTACTTTGAGCAAAACTGGCACTATTATCTGAATTACCGTTAATCAAGGATTATTTTACCAGTGGTCCCAACGATCGTCTCTCACCTCAGATGGAGAGATGAGAGCATCTTCAATGAGTAGCAAGCTAGTTAGGTACACGATGCATTAGCTAGACTTTATAAACTATCAGCCCTTCACTACCCGCATCTTCTTTGTATTGTTCAAGGTAAGCTATAGCCAGTGATGTTGGAGTGACAGTACTATTGAAGACAAGATGCTATAGCTAACGTTAGCCTAAATGTTTCACTGACTATTTCAGCAGACGTGGTATTTTTCATCCCTGTATCCCACTAAATAAGTTAGGTAGCTAACAAGTTGATGTTAATTCATTGAGCGAGAGGGAGAGAGAGATAAGAGACGTACAGTGGTTTGAAGAAGAAGAGAGCCCTTTCTTTGTGAGTGTATGTGTTTTAATAAATAAGACTGATAAAGAACTGAAACTATTTTTTTCCCTCTGGGTAAAATGGTGAAGGAAATGGGCAGGATCATGGATCCAAAATGGTTGTCACCATGAGGCACTCAGCTTAGGTAACAATGATGACCTAGTAGTTTGTTTATGTGTGTTAAAAATCTCTTTGTATTTGTCAGAGAGAGTCAATAATCATGACTCGCAATATAAACCATTAATTTCAATATGAATGAAATCCTTCTTGCCCACTGCAATCCTGGCCTTCAACAATACCAGGTTGCAGTCAACACACAACACTACCCAGTAACTTTATTGGCTTTTGCACACTAGCACTATACTATTTTACTTGCTTTTCTTCAGTTATATATTTATGTTTCTCATGATTATATTTTAGTGTTGTGAGTATTGTTTTGTTCGATTAATCATGTAACAATTAACTCATTAGGATTTGGGGCTGTAACGTCTGCATCCAACTCACACCCTCAAACACATAGATCCCCTGAACGCAGCTCACTTTCCAGCTCACACTCTCAAACACATAGATCCCCTGAACGCAGCTCACTCTCCAGATTCCAATCACCTGAATTCTGATCACCTGTTCACACACCTGTATGTCATTATCACACACTATTTAGTTCAGTTCTTTGCACCCCACCATTGTGAGGTATTGTTTGTTTTGTGACACACGTCTTTCAGAGTGCTGGGTTTCCCGTGATTTATTCCTCCAGTGTATGATAGTTTTTGCCTGCCTCACTAATGTCACCTTTTGCCTATTCCCTGCCTGTACTTTAGCCTATCAGATTTCCTGTTATCTACCTATTGCCTGATCTCCCGGACGACGTTACTAGTCTTTTCCCTGCCTGTACTGTTGCCCTTTGGACCCCCTGTGTATGAACTTCTGCCTGCCCCTGGACCCAGCTACCTGCCTCCTCCTGTGGTCCTTTGCAATAAACACCTGCTGCGCTTGAAACCAGCTCTCTGTCTCCCCTCGTGTTCATTACAGGGGCACCATGGAATAAGTTGTTTAACGAGTTACCATCTCCTGAATTAAACTCTAGATGATATATACATTATATTGATAACAGTAATTTACTAATCATTACCTCATATCAGTCATAATTCTGAACGTCGTGTACTCCTTGCATCTGCACAAACCCCAGCTTTACTGATCATTCTGTACCACACAAACTGATTTATTATTATAATTATTTATTTACTAACTAACTAAATGATAACACAGGATACACACACACGGTATAGGTTATTGATTAGAAACTTCATACGATGGAAACAGGTTCCTAGTGGACTAACAACAACATGACTGCTTGTTTATCAAAAGAGAGAGGAGTAGAGAGGAGAAAAGGGAGAAAGGAAGAGAGACAACACTTATACAATTGGAACTATGCTCACAGTAATCATAATACTTTGCCCCCGAACTGCCGCCCATTTGGAGTAAGAAGTCATGAACATATTTATGCGTTTGTCTTCCTTCGTTGTTTATCTCTGTTGGACCCAGGCCTTTGTGGAAAGGGTTCCGTTGGGCCTTCTCCTGAGCTCTTAAGTGTAAGGCTCTGATTGTCCACAAGAGGTCACAATGTCCTTCTTCTTAGTTGGCTGTGGCTTCAATGCCTTGTCCTGTAGTCTGAAGCAGAACTAACAGGGTGGTGTTTACTTTCACTCATTCTGGAAGAATGGTCCACTGAAGACAGCTAATCAGCTGTGTCGATGATCCCCAGCGGGGTGATGTGAGCAGTGTAGTAGACGATGGTTTGAAGAGAATAAGAGGATGGTTCTACTTGAATTCACTTTCTTAGATACAGTACTTAGAACAGCTACTCAGCCGTAACATTGATTGTTAGAGAGGCTACTTTGTCGTCTTCACCTCGTGTTGATTTTCAGGGTTGTAACCAATGGAGACCTAAGCTGCAGCTTGAGTCCTTCTGGTCTGATATGTTAATTCTCAACTCATCCTTTATACACTCTGGTAAAAAGGGGGCGTTCTGTCATGTTGACACACTCTCGGAGCTCCCTCGCGTGTGGCTACTTACTGGGGCAAAGTATCATCAAAACTATGATCTCGTTTTAAAACTAAAATATCATTCCTATCTTAACAAAAACACTCTCATCATCTTTGAACAGTGTGTATACTGTTCAAGTTACAATATTTTTGTTAGAACATTTCTATACCATTTTTAATGATATCACAAAATAGACATTAGTTTTCCATAGACCATCTCTCATCATTCCCCACATTTGGATGATATGAATATTGTTCTAGTGTTCACTTTTGGACGTTAGAGTTTTTTGGCGGCAGAAAGTCTCTTTAACAAAGTCACATTCCAATCACCAATTTGAAAGGGTAAAAAGAGTCCTCTGCTGCATACAATTTACGACCGGGCATGAGGTGTCACAAAACCCCCCACATCAATCCCTCCTCCCCTCTGCGGGTGAGAGGGGTCTGATAGAATTTGATCCATTGTAAACCTGATATTTGGATCCTCACAGGAGAGTCATGACAACAAACTAATTTAAGCTCATCTCTCAGCAGATGAGATTGTTCCTCCTGGCCATGGAGACATCGGCAACTCGTTCCAGTTATCATTTCAATTATCGTTATTTTTGCCATCTTTCATGCCATTCAGTGTTGTGTATATATAGTAAAATCAAACAGATCTTTCTTTAATGTTTTTATTTTGAAGGATTTGTTATTGACATTTCATAATTGCACTGAAATGTATATTATTTTGGCTTCAATTCAAATATATGTATCTGTCATTGTACTGTACAATAATTAGTTATAGTAATGATTATTTAATGCAAACAATACAAGCAGTTGCTGTTTTAAAAATGACAAATATAGTGTTTTTCTCTCATACCTCAATGGAATCATTAAAAATGTAACGGAATCTTGAATGCTGCTTTCTCAGTTGTAACCTTTGGCTGAAGTCAACTTTAAAAGCTCCTAACTCGGGTTCTAATAATAACATTTTTTTAGAAAAGAAATATGTTTTGAAGGGTTTTCCTGGGCTGCCACACATAGGTGACGTTTCATATGGTATTAATTTCTTAGATGTCCATCGTCCATTTCGTATCATATGTTACATATTGCAATGTGTACAATACAGTATGTAACGAATTCCAATTTGTTGTAAATGAAGTTAGCTAACTGCCAAATGCTAACGTTAGCTAGGTGGCTAACATTAGCTAGGCTAGGGGTTAAGGGTTAAAGGTTAGGGTTATCTAACATGCTAAATAGTTGCAAACTAGCTCAAATGCTAAGGTTGTCCATGATACCTTTCACTTTATACATCTACCCACCCAACCAACATACATTTGTTTTTGCCTTAAGTAACCTTCTGTCTTATATAACCATGGAAAACGTAACATATACTAATTTGAGCATCCCAGATTTACATTTACTATGTTACGTCTAGTATATGAGACCAGGCTGAGACAGCAAACTTTAAGGATGAGACTGCATAACTTATCAGGGGATTTAAACAAATAAAAACGGGAGAGGGAATAGTGAGACCTCCACACACTACATCATATGGCAGCTCTGATCTACCCAGAAGGCACTGCGCGAATACAGGTAGGCCTATGTAGAAAAGTGGCAAATATTTCAACAAGCAGCAAAAAGACATACAGTGCATTTGGAAAGTATTCAAACCCCTTGACTTTTTCCACATTTTGTTACGTTACGGCCTTATTCTAAAATGGATTACATAAAATGTTTTAATCATCAATCTATATACAATACTCCATAATGGCAAAGCAAAAACATACATATATATAGGTGTCATATATATTTATGTATTAAAAATAAGAAACTGAAATATACAATACAATACAATACAACATACAATACCAGTCAAATGTTTGGACACGCTTACTCATTCAAGGGTTTTTCTTTATGTTTACTATTTCAACATTGTAGAATATAGTGAACACATCACAACTATGGAATAACACAATAGTAGTAACCAAAAAAGTGTTAAACTTAGATTTTAGATTCTTCAAAGTAGCCACCCTTTGCCTTGATGACAGTTTTTCACACTCTTGGCATTCTCTCAACCAGCCTCACCTGTAATTCTTTTGAAGGAGTCTTGAAGGAGTTCTAAAATATGCTGAGCATTTGTGGGCTGCTTTTCCTTTACACTGCGGTCCAACTCATCCCAAGCCATCGCAATTGGGTTGAGGTCGGAGGCCAGGTCCGACCTCAGGTCATCTGATGCAGCACTCCATCACTCTATTTCTTGGTCAAATCCCTCTACTTCTTGTCCAGCGTGGAAGCCACACCTCCTCCTCCATGCTTCACGGTGGGAACCAACAATGCGGAGATCATACGTACACCTACTCTGCGTCTCACGAAGACATGGCAGTTGGAACTTAAAATCTAAAATTTGGACTGATCAGACCAAAGGACAGATTTCCACCGGTCTAATGTCCATTGCTCGTGTTTCTTGGCCCAAGCAAGTATCTTCTTCTTATTGGTGTCCTTTAGTAGTGGTTTATTTGCAGCAATTCAACCATGAATGACTGATTCACACAGTCTCCTCTGAACAGTTGATGTTGAGGTATGTCTGTTACTTGAAATCTGTGAAGCATTTATTTGGGCTGCAATTTCTGAGGCTGGTAACTCTAATGAACTTATCCTCTGCAGCAGAGGTAACTCTGGGTCTTCCATTCCTGTGGCGGTCCTCATGAGAGCCAGTTTCATCATAGCGCTTGAAGGTTTTTGCGACTGCACTTCAAGAAACTTTAAAAGTTCTTGAAATTTTCCGAATTGACTGACCTTCATGTCTTAAAGTAATGATGGACTGTCATTTCTCTTTGCTTATTTGAGCTGTTCTTTTACCAAATAGGGCTATCTTCTGTATACTACCCCTACCTTGTCACAACATAACTGATTGGCTGAAACGCATTAAGAAGGAAAGAAATTCCACAAATTAACTTTTAACAAGGCACTGCTGTTAATTGAAATGCATTCCGGGTGACTACCTCATGATGTTGGTTGAGAGAATGCCAAGAGTGTGCAAAGCTGTCATCAAGGCAAAGGGTGGCTACTTTGAAGAATCTCAAATATTAAATATATGTTATGTTTAACACTTTTGTGGTTACTACATGATTCCATATGTGTTATTTCATAGTTTTGATGTCTTCACTATTATTCTACAATGTTGAAAATAGTGAAAATAAAGAAAAACCCTGGAATGAGTAGGTGTGTCCAAACTTTTGACTGGTACTGTAAGTATTCAGACCCTTTACTCAGTACTTTGTTGAAGCACCTTTGGCACCGATTTCAGCCTCGAGTGTTCTTGGGTATGACGCAACAAGCTCGGTACAACTGTGTTTGGGGAGTTTCTCCCATTCTTCTCTGCAGATCCTTTCAAACTTTGTCCGGTTGGATGGAGAGCGTAGCTGCACAGCTACTTTCAGGTCTCTCCAGAGATGTTCAAGTCCGGGCTGTGGCTGGGAAACTCAAGAACATTCAGAGACTTGTCCCGAAGCCACTCCTGCCTTGTATTGGCTGTGTGCTTAGGGTCATTGTCCTGTTGGAAGGTGAACCTTTCCCCCAGTCTGAGGTCCTGAGCGGTCTGTACCAGGTTTTCATCAAGGATCTCTCTGAACTTTGCTCTGCTCATCTTTCCCTTGATCCTGACTATTCTCTCAGTCCCTGCTGCTGAAATACATTCCCACAGCATGACACTGCCACCACCATGCTTCAGTGTAGGGATGGTGCCAGGTTTCCTCCAGTCGTGACGCTTGGCATTCAGGCCAAAGAGTTCAATCTTGCTTTCATCAGACCAGAGAATCTTAGAGTCCTTTAGGTGCCTTTTGGCAAACTCCAAGCAGGCTGTCATGTGCCTTTTACTGAGGAGTGGCTTCCGTCTGGCCTCTCTACCATAAAGGCTACTTGGTGGAGTGCTGCAGAGATGGTTGTGTTTCTGGAAGGTTCTCCCATCTCCACAGAGGGACTCTGGAGCTCTGTCAGAGTGGCCGTCGGGTTCTTGGTCACCTCCCTGACCAAGGCCCTTCTCCCCCGATTGATATTTTTGGCCAGGAGGCTAGCTCTAGGAAGAGTCTTGATGGTTCCAAACTTCTTCCATTTAAGAATGATGGAGGCCACTGTGTTCTTGGGGACCTTCAATGCTGCAGACATTTTTTGGTACCCTTTCCCAGATCTGTGCCTCGACACAATCCTGTCTCGGAGCTCTACGGATAATTCCTTCAACCTCATGGCTTGGTTTTTGCTCTGATATGCACTGTCAACTGTGGAACCTTATATAGACAGGTGTGTGTCTTTCCAAATCATATCTAATCAATTGAATTTAACACAGGTGGACTCCAATAAAGTTGTAGAAACATCTCAAGGGTGATCAATGGAAACAGTATGCACCTGAGCTAATTTCGAGTCTCAGATCAACAGGTCTGAATTTTTATGTCAATAAGGTATTTCAGTTGTTTTTTTAAAATATAAATTTGCAAAAAAATAATTACACCTGTTTCCACTTTGTCATTATGGGGTATTGTGTGTGATTACAAAAATGTATTTAATCCATTTTATAATAAGGCTGTAACGTAACAAAATGTGGAAAAAGTCAAGCGGTTTGAATACTTTTTGAAGCACTGTATATGTTACAAACAGGGTGCTTAATTGAATTGGGATATTTTTTTATATAAAACATACAGTAATATACAAAATTCTCCCAACATTTGCAGGACAATGTAAACCACACCAATTTAATCTTTAGTATGCTGAAACGCAGGAATGTTTATCATATTGTTACTTTTCCCAGAACACAAAAGTAGTTATTTTATTACTAGTATTCAATGAAGGTCTGATGCTAAATGTGCAGGGCATTCAGTTCCAGGATCATTTGGCAAAAGTTGTTGAACATTGCAGATAGAAATGCAATGAAGAGCTGACATGATTCTTTGTTCTACATGTTGTTCTACATATATTCAGAATGAAGTGAACCTCTCTTCAGTGACAATGCTGTAGATTATGGTTCTTCCAGCAGAGGGCTTCAAAGGTAAACTATTGGGACTGTTGGCAATGGGGCATTGAGTGAGGGAACGATCTATGGAGCCAGTGTACTAGAGTGACATATAGTGAGGGTAAAAAGTATTTGATCCCCTGCTGATTTTGTATGTTTGCCCACTGACAAAGAAATTATCAGTCTATAATTTTAATGGTAGGTTTATTTGAACAGTGAGAGACAGAATAACAACAAAAAATCCAGAAAAAACGCTTGTCAAAAATGTTATAAAATGATTTGCATTTTAATGACGGAAATAAGTATTTGACCCCTCTGCAAAACATGACTTAGTACTTGGTGGCAAAACCCTTGTTGGCAATCACAGAGGTCAGACGTTTCTTGTAGTTGGCCACCAGGTTTTGTCCCACTCCTCTTTGCAAATCTTCTCCAAGTCATTAAGGTTTCGAGGCTGACGTTTGGCAACTCGAACCTTCAACTCCCTCACAGATTTTCTATGGGATTAAGGTCTGGAGACTGGCTTGGCCACTCCAGGACCTTAATGTGCTTCTTCTTGAGCCACTCCTTTGTTGCCTTGGCCGTGTGTTTTGGGTCATTGTCATGCTGGAATACGCATCCACGACCCATTTTCAATGCCCTGGCTGAGGGAAGGAGGTTTTCACCCAAGATTTGATGGTACATGGCCCCGTCCATCGTCCCTTTGATGCGGTGAAGTTGTCCTGTCCCCTTAGCAGAAAAACACCCCCAAAGCATAATGTTTCCACCTCCATGTTTGACGGTGGGGATGGTGTTCTTGGGGTCATAGGCAGCATTCCTCCTCCTCCAAACACGGCGAGTTGAGTTGATGCCAAAGAGCTCCAATTTGGTCTAATCTGACCACAACACTTTCACCCAGTTGTCCTCTGAATCATTCAGATGTTCATTGGCAAACTTCAGAAGGGCATGTATATGTGCTTTCTTGAGTAGGGGGACCTTGCGGGCGCTGCAGGATTTCAGTCCTTCATGGCGTAGTGAGTTACTAATTGTTTTCTTGGTGTCTATGGTCCCAGCTGCCTTGAGATCATTGACAAGATCCTCCCGTGTAGTTCTGGGCTGATTCCTCACCGTTCTCATGATCATTGCAACTCCATGAGGTAAGATCTTGCATGGAGCCACAGGCCAAGGGAGATTGACAGTTCTTTTGTGTTTCTTCCATTTGCGAATAATCGCATCAACTGTTGTCACCTTCTCACCAAGCTGCTTGGCGATGGTCTTGAAGCCCATTCCAGCCTTGTGTAGGTCTACAATCTTGTCCCTGACATCCTTGGAAAGCTCTTTGGTCTTGGCCATGGTGGAGAGTTTGGAATCTGATTGATTGATTGCTTCTGTGGACAGGTGTCTTTTATACAGGTAACAAGCTGAGATTAGAAGCACTCCCTTTAAGAGTGTGCGCCTAGTCTCAGCTCGTTACCTTTACAAAAGACACCTGGGAGCCAAAAACATTTCTGATTGAGAGGGTGTCAAATACTTATTTCCCTCATTAAAATGCAAATCAATTTATAACATTTTTGACATGCGTTTTTCTGGATTTTGTGGTTGTTATTCTGTCTCTCACTGTTCAAATAAACCTACCATTAAAATTATAGACTGATCATTTCCTTGTCAGTGGGCAAACGAACAAAATCAGCAGGGGATCAAATACTTTTTTCCCTCACTGTAGTGCCAAACCACAGATAGACAGGCAGATGTTGATATTAACTTTAAATCAGCCTGATGACGGATCAGAAATTAGCGTGTAAAGGATGTCACGCTGCTTGCTTAGCAAGTACCACTTTCTCGCGATTTGGTCCATACCTGGCACAAACTCAGGACCTCTGCCTTGCTAGCACACGTGACCACCCTCCTGAAAGGTCAGCGCCGTGCGAAATGCTAGTTATTCGCTGGCGCAAATCGGGACACTTCAGGCTGAGAAGTAAGTTTCACACATTCCGCACTATGTTAGCACCCTAAATCCCAATACAAATTTTCTCCTGTAGTGTGGATAGAGAATATTGATTATGTGTTAGGCGGCTGCACAGTGCTAATACGGATGTTGACTACAGTATGTGCTAGGAACCTGGATGATTAAACCTATTACTGGTTCAAAAAAACCTTAGCAATAACTGCTCTTCTAAAATATACAAAATACTGCTATCATAATCAAATACACATTTTACAAATATTCAAGGAACAGTGTAATCTTCACATCATTTCTGATCCTATTCTAATTCATCTGCAGAAAGCAAATGATGTCAGCCCTTGTGATTGGGCACGGAAGGCCCTCTAGCACAGCCTGGCTCCATTCCATTGTGACCTCTCTTCCAGCATCCAAGGTCTCTGTCACATTAGCATTTTCCTGCATATCTCTGAGACTTGGGTCCTGATGAGAAACACTGTCACTGCTGGTCACCAGGCTTCCCACTGCTTTCCTAAACCTAAAAGAGGAAACTGATCAAATACACTGCACGCTTGCCCTTTATAAGTTGTTTAGAAAGCACAGAAAGTTCAAATCTCTGTGCCATGCAATCTGTGTCTGATAATAATTAAATTACTGGGTATTACCAGTTAGGAAATTATACTTAGAATTATCCACATAAAATCTGACTTACAACACATTATGAACAACCACAATAGCTTTTAAAGATTACAAAATGCACTGTGGGTACAAAACATTAAGAACACATGCCTAATATTGAGTTGCAATCAGACAATGACGAATTAACAAAGGTTATATAGCAAGTAATTTAGAAAATTAGACAACAAATCTGAACACCCAACAACAACAACAACAATATACATACACAAAACGTTTTGTATACATTTTCAGATGGGGTGCAGTCTGAGGGCATGTCACTATTGCTAAATACACCACCACGAGGGTATCTGATCCCATAGGAAGTTGTGTCTGGTTTTGTTTGTGATTACTCACCTGTACACCAGGTTTATATATTTTTCACTGTGTCATTCAGGGTACTTTACGTAACAAATCCATTTGAAAAATGAAACTAGTAAAATGTGTAGCAGCATTTAATGCTGTTGAATGACAGATGAGGTTGGAAGTCTCCTGTAATGTAGTTTGCATTTGGAGTCATTCTGTATGGTTATAGCTTGGGAGTGTACAGTATAAAATACTGTTAAGCAAGGCTTCATTTGAGTGAGCCGGCACCTCTCAGTTTTTGACTGCTTCTTTCCAGAACCCATTTGTTAGGATCCGGTACCTCTCATGGCATGACAAATCATTTTCACTGTTTGAAATGTAAAAATCCTAATAAAACCTATCAGAATTAATTCAAGTTCTCCTTTGTAATTCTCCTGGCGGCACCCTGAAAAACGTACTGTTAAAACGTGCCTAATATTCTAAGAATTGATTTGTGTTGGCCAGCGGGGGTTTATGGTTTGCGCAACACTGTAACCTTTATACACCAATGCATGGCCATAACTGTGGTGAGAGAAAGACAGCCTCTATCCCTCACATAACTAGAATGAGATTCACTTTCTATGATCTCTCTCCCTCTCTCTGTTCTGATAGACATGAGCCTGCAACTCTCCTCTCTCCAGAGTTGCACTTCATCATTTAGTTCCTTATAAAATCATAGGTGCAGGAGGGGTGCTGAAGGTGCCACAGCACCCATGATGAATTCAAATACATTTGCCAAAGTAATAGAATGACTTCCGTGTTCAGAAAGAAATGACATAATTCTGAATACTACATCAGGAGTTGGACTATAATTTAGCCACAGAGAATCAATCTTTCTTTTTTTTTAAATAGCCTTGCTGTGGATTGTGTGTAGCCCAATCACAAGGCATGCTGACAGTCAGGAACGCGTGGCAAATCTGTCAGTGAACAGCATGCAGCCAAAACAGGCCTTTTGCAATATTTAAAATGCAATCGTGAGAAAACACAGGTTGGAAATCAAATGGATCCTGCCGAAAAGACAATACTAATCTGATTGTAGGCTACCAAGTTATCAACTTCCAAATAGGCCTATTGAGCGAACAGCATTGTCTTACAAAGTAAAACAAGAGAGCGACAAGCTTTTGGCACGAGCGCATCAGCCATCTCCATGAGTGAGCTGCTCATCATTAGGTGAGTCAGTGAAACTGGAAACCTTTTTAGGACTATCATTTCCTCCTCATATTGTACAATATGCGTCTCCACACACCTAGGCTATTGATGGATTCAAGACAAGGTCGTTTTTATTGATATCAGATTCTCAGTTTGTCAGTGTCAAAGTAGCCTGACAATTTAATCATTTGTGAGGTATAAAAAAGATTCTGCTAGTCTCCAGTCATCTAAAATGATGTAGAATTGCATGAAATATAAAAGGCCACATTTTTCCCGGACCCCAGGCTACAAATGTTTGCTCCATGTGTGCGACTTCTACAAGCGCCTCTACTATACTGCTCTATGCCAATAAGCAAAAGCGGTGATAATTCATGCAATGCTTTAATATAAAGGTCATTTTTTTCCATGCGTACCCATACCTCAGAGCCCCAGGTCACCCTCCCCTTTTAAGGTTCTTAAAAGGGGAGGGTGCACTGCAGAGAGACAGATGGAGCTGTGCAGGGGTGTTGTGTTTTGAATCTTAACAGTCAATAGGATTTAGTGACATCTTTAACTATCATCCAGACTCCTCTGCACAAGATAAACCACAATACACAAATAGCAATGAGAAAAAATGTGTCTGTACCAAATCCATTTACCTATTTACTTTTTGTTGATACAGACATTTACAAATACAAAACAAAGTTTTAGTACATTGTCTTAGATCACCTAATGTGTTGATTTCTGAACCAACAAGGGAACCGAATCATAAAGTCCAAAGTTATTATTGTGTGTCTACTAGTAAACAGAGTGACCCGTCTGACTCAAATCATCTTCATGTTGAACTTGCGGGCCCCTCCTTGTCCGCCACTGGCTGCAGGGCCATCCACCTTTCTGAAAGAGTACTCAACTGAGAAGTTATTCTTGTGCTGTCCCCGGCCCTGGCTCCATGCAAACAGCATCAGGAAACAGAAAACCACCACGCCAAGGAACAAGCAACACCCCATGGCTGTGGATATCAGAATTGTCTTGAGGTCCAAGGTGAACTTGAGGAAGACCTTGGTGTCGTTCAGATTGGTCTCGTTGAGGTCACCTGTGTAGTATGTTCGGTTGGCCATGAGCGCAGCGTCTAGAGGCAGTGCGCTCACGGTCAGCGTGGCAAAGTAGGTGGCATTGCCCCCAGCATTGCTGGCAATGCAGATGTAGGTGCCGGTATCGGTCAGCTGGGCGTAGCGGATCTCCAGCGTTCCCTCGGGTAGGACGGTGACACGTCCAGTACTCTTGGTAGTGATCCGGCGGCGCTGGGGAGATACCCAGAAGATGATAGGTGTGGGCTCACCCTCTGCCCGGCACACAAAAGACACTACCTGGCCCTCCCTGGCAGTCACTGGCTGCAGCTTCCTGTTGCGTATCTTGGGCTTCTGGCAGGTAAAGTGGTCGAACAGGGCAGAGTCTGAGAACGCGCTGAGGGCCCTGCCCTGCACCTCCATGGGGCCCGCACACACTGGGGACCTCCCTTCAAAGTTGAGGGTCTTCCTGCGCTGGAGGATCCAGAGCAGGCGGCAGTCGCAGGACAGAGGGTTCCCATCCACACGCAGCGTCTCCAGGGTATTGACAGACTGGAAGGCGCCCTCCTCCAGGGTTACCAGGGCGTTAGTGGACAAGTTGAGCAGGCGGATCTGTCGAAGGCCGCCGAGGGCGTACGGCTGTACCGTCATCAGGTTGGTGTTGACCAGGTGCAGCTCCTTCAGACGGACCAAGTCCCTCAGGGCCCAGGACTCCAGCACGGAGATGGGGTTGTATGAGAGATTGAGGCTGATGAGGTGGGGCAGGCTGCGCAGGGCAGCCGTGGGCACGGAAGTGATGTTGGTGTTGGTGATGGACAGCCAGGACAGGTTAAGGCCCTGGAGGCTGTGGGGGGAGATGTGCTCCAGGAAAGGCCAGTGGTCGATCTCCAGCCCCCGCAGCCCGCCCAGTTTACGGAAGTTCTGGTCCTCCAGGGAGGAGATGCTGAGGTAGCGCAGGCGCAGAGTGACCAGGCTGCGGAGATAGGACAGAGACTGGCTGGAGATGGAGGTCAGGTTACACCTCTCAATGGTGAGCTGCCTCAGACCCACCAGGCCCAGGAAGGCCTTGTTGGAGATGTAGACCAGGTCATTGTCACCAACCTCCAGGTTCCTGAGGCTTTTCAGGTCCTGGAAGGTGAAGTCCAACAGGATGACAATCTTGTTCCCGCTCAGGTCCAGTGTGGTGAGGTTGGTGAGGCGTGAGAAGGCGCCCATGGGGACCAGTTTGAGCTGATTCCCCCTCAGCGACAGCACCCTCAGGCTCTGCAGGCTGGAGAAAGCGTTGGGCTCCAGGACGGTGATGATGTTCTCACTCAGGTCCAGCTCCTCCAGCCGAGGGAAGGAGAGGAGGTCGCCATGCTCCACCCAGCGAAGCCTGTTCCCACTCAGGTCCAGCAGACGTGTGTCTGAGGAGATGCCGTCGGGGAAGGCAGACAGGCGCTTGCCCTGGCATGCCACAGACTTGAGCTTGGCCATGCACTCACAGCGCTGGGGACAGCCTTGAGTCTGAGTGGAGGCCACAGTAGTCAGCAGCAACAGTAGCAGGCCAGGCCACCCCAGGCCTGGAACGGCTGCCATGCCCCCTCTCTACCTTTGCACCGCTGGGGCTGGATCACTGCACCAGACACCTGTCCACAGAGACCAAGAGAGAGAATGAAACAAACAAAGACAAATCAGTGCATGTATATTCCCTCCAGCAGTTGAGATCAAACACTGTAAATTAGTAGAATTACAATTACTGGTTTTAATTAACTTCGCACTGAAGTACAATTACAGCTAGTGCTCTGAGTCAAGTCTCAGAGGGTTACACACCATGGGAAACCCGGCCTGAGTTTCCAGTAAATTATTATTCTGTTTAGAGGAACGACCCCAGAAGATAATGAGTGAAAAGTTAATTTAGTCATCATGAATAGATCAGAAACAATGGTGTGATCTAAAGATCACACCAAGACTCTGTCTAACTGACTCATACCCTGTTTGTCATGCCTCCATGCTCCAACATCAGCCAATACCGCTGGGCAGAAAATCTAGTGTTCAATCCGGGTGCGAGTGTCATTGTGTTCAAATGACTCTTTAGTGTAGCTCTCAGGCAAGGTCACCCATCACACAAGGCTACGACCCAGCGCACAGCACTATAATACTTCCATTACATCTCCATATTGTCTCTCTGAAGCTTGAAAGAACTCTGCCTGGATCTCATATAACAGACCACTCCACAGGATAATGACCACCTGCATCAGAGCGTTAATCCCTTCCTCAATCCATCATTTTCTCCAGTTTATACCTTTGACATGAAACATCCCAGGATTAACGTGTTCCATAACATCATATTCATTAAATGGTGGGCTTACGGAGGAGTAAATGTATTAAAACCCCATGAGACCTGTCACTCCCATTAGTTCATGCATGAGGAAGTCCCCAAGCCATGTGTTCTGTGTGTCACCCGAGCACACAGATACTCTACTTACTACAGGCCATAAATGAACGCAGTGAAATCATGAACAGAGGAGCATGCCCTAGAATGGTTAAACATAGCAACGCCTCATGAAATATGCACTCAACACAGTGTGCCATAAATGTATGAATCAATTAGACAGAAATGCTGCTAAAGTCACAGATTAATGTAATTTCCTGTGGGGGGTTATTAGTAAGAATTCTGAGAACTCTAACACTGTGTTATAGTCTCCTCCCCTCTGACACAATATTGTATGCACACACCCAAACCCCTCACACCTTCACACGCACAACACAGGGTGTGATCAGAGAGGACCAGTGACACTTGAAAGGAAACAGAACATGTCTGAGGATTTTCAACTCCCACGGATGATTTAATCATTATTTTCATGTTCCTAAGATCTACACGCTCTGATTTAAATTGATCTTGAGACATAGGAATAAGTATACCCATTAGTCAACCTGTCAGAGCCTAAAACTAGCTGATAATATAATGTCTTCTGATCAGTTTAAAGGCATAAATGTACTCGTACGGTACAGCTTTGAAGAGACACAGGAAATGCATACGAGGCATATTTAGGAAATGCAAATGCTATCGATTTCAAGGATTTATTTTGCCAGGCTTAAAGACCACACAACGCAATCTAATTGCCCTTTAAATGTTACAGCCTCTTCCTGGAAAGACCATACAAGGTCCTTTTGAGCAAAATAAAATGATGGCCTACTTGTCTTGTTAGCATATCTTTCTATGTGCCCTGTGTGATTTTCAAATTCATCAAATTTAAGCTGCAGAGGTATTGAATGAACAATGGGAGTGTAATATCATATGGCAATTCCCCAGGCATGGGTCGATGTAAAAACGAATGAATAATATATTAAGTCATTGTACTTATGGGGGGCACACAGCCAAGAACAATAGTTCTCCCATTTCTCCTACAGAGACCATACTATACAGTATAGTGCCAGCCAGATAAACACAGACCGTGGAGTGGGTGGATACAGTGACCCTGAACTCATCAGTTCTCTGGCAGGAGCGAATTACCTAGCAGCCCCCGAAAACACCCAGGGAGATTCTGGCAAAGTGTGGCTTTTCAGCTGCAAAGTTCCAAGCACAGGTTAGCAACAGAGACAGATTTAGAATATAGAGTGGGTTGTGTTGCACCCCTCTATCTTTGCAACACTATATCCACCTCAGCCTCATTTGTCCGCTTCTCCTCGTTCACCTGTGATTGCATAACAGCTATTAGCGGACAAAGTGGATGGCAAATTAAGAAAATGTGTAGATGAGAGGAGCCGTTTACCAAATGATGTCTGTCCTTATTTACAGATACCAATTCAGAGTTATGGAGTTGAAAGGCTGACCTGAGGGCCTGTGTTGTGAGGCCTCCACATGATGAAACATGAGGGACATTAAGAGAGGACAGGGCAATATGGCGCTGCAGAAGTTCTGTCAAACAAGACTGACGTAAACATATCGTCCCCCATGAATGATTGAGTGCCCATTTGGAAAATGTATGGAGTAAAAAGTACATTGTTTTATTTAGGAATGTAGTGGAGTAAAAGTAAAAGTTGTCCAAAATATAAATAGTCAAGTAAAGTACAGAGACCACAAAAAACGACTAAAGTAGTACTTTAAAATATTTTTACTTAAGTACTTTGCACCACTGCTTATTACTATAGTTCCCGTCTTGAGCCAATCAGTGTAACTGTAAATGCCAGTGCTGTCTGAGATATCGCGTGACTATCGTACTATCGGACTGTCACGTCCTGACCAGTATAAGGGTTATTTGTTATTGTAGTTTGGTCAGGACGTGGCAGAGGGTATTTTGTTTATGTGGTTCGGGGTGGTGATTTATGTAGTAGGGTGTTTGATTTATTATTTCCGGGTTTTGGTCTATGTTCTATTTTTTGTATTTCTATGTTCTTTCTGGTTTGTTGTATTTCTATGTTTAGGTTGATGGACTCTCAATTGGAGGCATGTGCTTTCTCGTTGCCTCTGATTCAGAGTCCTATATATGGATAATTGTTTGGTGTGGTGTGGTGGGAGATTGTTTCTTGTTTTGCCTGTGTGAGCATGACAGGACTGTTTTGTTGTTCGTGAGTTATTCGTTTTGTTATTTTGGTGTTCTCTTTATTTAAAATAAATACAAGATGAGCATCCACATTCCTGCTGCGTTTTGGTCCTCTATTCCCGACGACAACCGTTACACGGACAGAGACGGAGACAGATCCACAGTCCCCTTCCCAATTTCATCGTGGGGGACAATCGAGCACATTACTCACGATGGGTTTGTGAGCCCCCTATAATGTATTGTAATGCATAGAGCATCCAGCCTCTCCACAGGAGAACAGAGGTGTTTGTTCATGGACTCTAATCCATGAAAATGTTGAATGATAAGGTGTTTACAAACATTTCCAACCCATTCGATATCTCAAACCGAACATAACAGAGATGTTGATAGGATCAATGTAGTTCAATCACAATGTTCTTTCTCTCAATATATCTCTCAAACGTCAGCAGTTGTTGTTGTGACACTGGCTTGAATTGACTGTGTCTACAGTAGGTTAAGTTGCCGGAGTGATGATGCTATGTGGGTGTTGGATACTGCTTAGAGGTAGCAAGGAAGAGGTGTGGGTGTGTGTAGCGCTCTCCAGCAGGCAGCACATCATCTAATCTCTGCAGCAGGCAGCACATCATCTAATCTCTCCAGCAGGCAGCACATAATCTAATCTCTCCAGCAGGCAGCACATCATCTAATCCCTCCAGCAGGCAGCACATCATCTAATCTCTCCAGCAGGCAGCACATCATCTAATCTCTGCAGCAGGCAGCACATCATCTAATCTCTCCAGCAGGCAGCACATAATCTAATCTCTCCAGCAGGCAGCACATCATCTAATCCCTCCAGCAGGCAGCACATCATCTAATCTCTCCAGCAGGCAGCACGTCATCTAATCTCTCCAGCAGGCAGCACATCATCGAATCTCTCCAGCAGACAGCACATCATTTAATCTCTCCAGCAGGCAGCACATCATCTAATCTCTCCTGCAGGCAGCACATCATCTAATCTCTCCAGCAGGCAGCACATCATCTAATCTCTCCAGCAGGCAGCACATCATCTAATCTCTCCAGCAAGCAGCACATCATCTAATCTCTCCAGCAGGCAGCACATCATCTAATCTCTCCAGCAAGCAACACATCATCTAATCTCTCCAGCAGGCAGCACATCATCTAATCTCTCCAGCAGGCAGCACATCATCTAATCTCTCCAGCAGGCAGCACATCATCTAATCTCTCCAGCGTTTCCACTGCAAGTGATGGACTCGCATCGATTTCAGCTCCACCACCATGAACACTCACACTTTACATAAGCATGTCCTCCTCAGTCTGAAACACAGCACTCCTCTCTGAGGTTCCATCATCAGAAGTAGTAATACCCAGCCAGCATGGGGAAGCCCGGGGGCACCTGGCATAGTAGGCCAGCATGAAGATTGATTCTCTGGATGGGCTCTATTTCCCAGACTTCCCCTCTACCTTCCACCTCATAGTCCTATGATGGATCACTGCTGCACTACCAGCCTGGGCCTTGGGCCCTCCACAGCAGGCAAGGACACACAGGCACCACTGGAGGACAGCAGGCCAGGAGTGGTATGGGGAACCACTGTGGACATTATGGTGACAGGGCAGGTCGGAGGAGATGGACAAGGCGATATGCAAAGTACTGTGACTGATGATGGCTGCTGTCTGCTCTCTATAATGGATGTCATATTATGTTCATGTGTTCTTCAGGCTTTATAGAGGGACTAAGAGGTACTGTATAGAGGCTTTATAGAGGGACTAAGAGGTACTGTATAGAGGCTTTATAGAGGGACTAAGAGGTACTGTATAGAGGCTTTATAGAGGGACTAAGAGGTACTGTATAGAGGCTTTATAGAGGGACTAAGAGGTACTGTATAGAGGCTTTATAGAGGGACTAAGAGGTACTGTATAGAGGCTTTATAGAGGGACTAAGAGGTACTGTATAGAGGCTTTATAGAGGGACTAAGAGGTACTGTATAGTGGCTTTATAGAGGGACTAAGATGTACTGTATAGAGGCTTTATAGAGGGACTAAGAGGTACTGTATAGAGGCTTTATAGAGGGACTAAGAGGTACTGTATAGAGGCTTTATAGAGGGACTAAGAGGTACTGTATAGAGGCTTTATAGAGGGACTAAGAGGTACTGTATAGAGGCTTTATAGAGGGACTAAGAGGTACTGTATAGAGGCTTTATAGAGGGACTAAGAGGTACTGTATAGAGGCTTTATAGAGGGACTAAGAGGTACTGTATAGAGGCTTTATAGAGGGACTAAGATGTACTGTATAGAGGCTTTATAGAGGGACTAAGAGGTACTGTATAGAGGCTTTATAGAGGGACTAAGAGGTACTGTATAGAGGCTTTATAGAGGTACTTTATAGAGGCTTTCTACTAAAATCATCAGGGATTACTTTGTATCGTATGGAGAAACCCAATGGCACACAGAGGATGGGAGTAAGAATGTGATGTTGTCCAACATGCATATTTGATAAGGAAGAAACGGAGGGGGCTTATGGGTCTTTTTATAAATAATGGGGCCAACTTATATTATTTGACATATAGGGCCTAACTTTTATCCCCCCTCCCCAAATTGTAGACAATTCCCAATTTAAGAAGAATGCATTTTCTGGGGGCCTTGCCAATGCATTGTTATTCAAAATATTATTACATTCTAAAATACGTGAAAATAATGTAGACATTGCCTGACTAATTAGATTTGATGCATGCATTGCAATTTTTCTGTAGCCTATTTGGCCGCCGCAGGCACACATAACTAAGCCCTGAATAGGGGTAGTATTCATCTCACCATTTGAATATCACCATCACTGTTTTTATAATGACAAACTGACCAAAAACAAGGTTCCTTTTTAATGGAAGAATTTCTCTGGAAAGCAAAGTTGAAGCCAACATTAGACGCTGTCATCCTCATAATAACCACACGTGGTTTTAAAGGTACACTATGCAGAAATCGCTCAGCCATTTCCTAGTTGCTGAAACTTTAATAGTTCTCCTAATTTCCGTTTGTATGACAAAATAAGCTAGTATAGTGTAGAGAATCATTGTACCATCTAAACCGCTGTGAAATATATTTTCCATTACCCCCAAAATATTGTTGTTTCAGCTGTTTAAGCTGGTGTTTACGCAAAAACAAAACTTAAGAACGGTAAGCATAGATTTATAGATCTATAACTCATATGTCTATGTGAATTTGGTCAGGTTGCCCAAAATGTTACATACGTATTGCCACTAATGCTACAGAGTAGTACACCATCCTTCAATTGAAGCAGCTGGAAACAAAATGAAAGTGGCCACATCTCTCACAAAAATGGATCAAGAATGATATCAAGGATAATTACAAGGGAGCAGGAGAACTTCTAAATTGGCTACAGTAATTACAATGCATTTTCAAGCACCAAAGGTAGGCCTTTTCCAATACTTACATTTCTGAGCTCCACATTCAAGTTCAAGTAAAGTAGGATACTTCAAGCCCCTTATATTGTTTCAAATTGCAGGTGCAACATGGAAAGCAAAATGTATTTGTCATGATATTTCATTACCAGAGGATGTTGTGAAGAAGCCCGCTAGGCCATGTGATCCGTTGTCATTATAAACAGAATACTTAGAAGGAATAGCGTTGGGTAGTCTATCCTACACAATTGCGCACAAAAACACACAAAAACATATGAAAACATGAATTTATTGCCTTGATGCTTATTCTGTTAAATCTAACGAGACCCTACTGTAAATCAAGCAGACAACAACAGATTATCAACATCCATTTTCTAGGAGTATTAGATCATTAACAAATGAGACTCCAAAATATTCTGGACATTACTCGCAAACACCTTTTTTCCAGCACTCGGGTTGTTGTTGCACACACCAGCTGTTCATCACTTGACTGTCATTAGGAAAATTCCTTCCTAGATTGGATTATGTGTGAAATTGTAATCTGAATGTAATGACGTTAATACAATTTGCTGATTAATTATCAATTACTTATCAACAGCTGTAACAAGTTGCCCAGTGTAGGAAATCCTCACTGGTACCCTAGTTTATAGAAAGACCCTTACTGTATACGTGAGGGGTTCTCGAAACAGCCGCTGAATAATACAAATAAAAAAATGTCACAGTCCACGGTCATGACACACTGACAGCGACATAACCTTACCTGTGTCATTAGACCCCCCATCTACCCATACCACTACCACCGCTGATTCACAATATACGATAGATGGGTGGATATGGATAATGTATGGATACTAGATCCATAGACAAGACAATGGTCCAGACCAGCCCCTTCACCAGCAACCATTTTCTTAGCTTTATTTTCTTCATTGTTTTTACAAACAAAATATTGCATTGACTATGTTGACTGACTATAAACGGTACCTCATTGTTGGGTGACAAATGGTAAGCTGACATTTTGTATGGGCAGCATTCAGACAGCATTGCTCCGAGGTTAAAACGGGATTGGGTGAGGTCCTTGACAAACACTTCCAAACGATCTATCCGTCTAAGCAAAGTCAGTTTGAGTTAACGCCACAGAGTTGTTGCTCAAAAGAACATTAAGTTAAATGTCACCCTCCAATGACCCACACTCCATCACCGTAATGCTATGTGAAATATCCTCCCCCAGTTGCACACACTGTTGCCATGAAGCCAGGGTGGCTTTTAAAATGCATGCAATGATGTTATCTTACCAACTACCAATCGTCTTGGCTGTGCACCCAATGATGTTATCTTACCAACTACCAATCTTCTTGGCTGTGCACCCAATGATGTTATCTTACCAACTACCAATCTTCTTGGCTGTGCATCCAATGATGTTATCTTACCAACTACCAACCATCTTGGCTGTGCACCCAATGATGTTATCTTACCAACTACCAACCGTCTTGGCTGTGCATCCAATGATGTTATCTTACCAACTACCAACCGTCTTGGCTGTGCACCCAATGATGTTATCTTACCAACTTCCACCCTTCTTGGCTGTGCATCCAATGATGTTATCTTACCAACTTCCACCCTTCTTGGCTGTGCATCCAATGATGTTATCTTACCAACTTCCACCCTTCTTGGCTGTGCATCCAATGATGTTATCTTACCAACTTCCACCCTTCTTGGCTGTGCACCCAATGATGTTATCTTACCAACTTCCACCCTTCTTGGCTGTGCACCCAATTGTGTTATCTTACCAACTACCAACCTTCTTGGCTGTGCACCCAATGATGTTATCTTACCAACTTCCACCCTTCTTGGCTGTGCATCCAATGATGTTATCTTACCAACTACCAACCGTCTTGGCTGTGCACCCAATGATGTTATCTTACCAACTTCCACCCTTCTTGGCTGTGCATCCAATGATGTTATCTTACCAACTTCCACCCTTCTTGGCTGTGCATCCAATGATGTTATCTTACCAACTACCAACCTTCTTGGCTGTGCATCCAATGATGTTATCTTACCAACTACCAACCTTCTTGGCTGTGCATCCAATGATGTTATCTTACCAACTACCAACCTCCGGCTAAATCGTAGCTCTTTCGTTATCACCTCACTGTGGTTTCATCTCTCTGTTGTTATTAAAAACATTTTGGAGCAATATTCTTTCCCACACTATAAAGGCCATAATTCAACTCCGAAATGACTCAATGCAATAAATATTTTCTCATATGCTCTAAAGGGTGCGTTCGTAAATGACCTCCAGAGTGTCAGATTTCACTCTGGGCCTTTGGAAATTTAGAGGGTTGAGACACTTGTCCCACTAGGCACAGTTCAACGTCTAGTTTTGATTTTCATTTGGCTGAGTTGTCAACTAACGTGAATTCACTGTGACATCAACAAAACATTTCATCATATCATTGGATTTAGGTTAAAAGTGGGGTAAAAAAAAAAGACGAAATGCCCTTACATTGATGACTTTGAAATGAAGTGGAAACAATTTTGATTCAACCAGTTTTTGTCCAGTGGGGTGGCTGTGCTTTCCAGATGTGGGTGTGAGCAGGCAGGACAAGGCGAATAGCGTTGTAGTTAGTGACAGAGGGTCGTCTAGAGACAGAGACAGGGAAACAGAGGACTGGGCTGTGGTACAGTAAATAAGCATATGTGGCAGTAGGACTCTTAAATGAACATCTTCTCCCTAACCCTATCCTCTACCCGTTACACAACATCAACACAGACATGGTGGAGGGATGACGACGGACTAGCAGCGCAACTCTACATCTTCATTAGACAAAGAGAAGTAGTAGAGTATATGAAAATAGTAGGTGTGTGTGTCTAGCTATATATTGCACAGTTGTCTGGGCAACTTGCAGTATAAAAACAGAAAAAATAGAATGTCCTCTTATAGCCGTTGATTACTATTAAGTCATTGTAGAAAATCCATTTGGAAAGAACTCAATGGACTTGGATGTCCTGTGTAGCTCAGTTGGTAGGGCATGCACTTGAAATGCCAGGGTTGTGGGTTTGATTCCCACGGGGGACCAGAATGAAAATGTAGGCACTCACTACTTACTGTAAGTCACTTTGGATAAGAGCATCTGCTAAATGTAAATGTCTGTCCTTGAAAAGTGTGTTCATATATTACCAAATGTAATGACTTGCAAACACCCTTGGCTCTGCACAATTTCTGTGAAGTGCTCTGATTGTTTATGTATACATGGTACCTGTTCAACCACGCTGAAATACCTTCATTCTATTTCCATTTCCTGTCGAGGAGTTGAAAACTAAAATTAGTTTTAAAGCTAATAATGGCTAACAATTGAAGGTAGTAAATCTTCAGCCAGAAAAAAACATGATGACATTGAGGATGAACAGCGGGAGCTTTATAACTGCATAAGGATGTCCATTGATTTCTGGCAGGGGGACAGAGTGCACTGTACAGTGCAGGACCAAAATACAAACGCAACATTCAACAATTTCAAAGATTTTACTGAGTTAGAGTTCACATAAAGAAATAAGTTAAATAAATTCATTAGGCCCTAATCTATGGATTTCACATGACTGGGACAACAGATATCCATCTGTTGGTCACAGATACCTTAAGAAAAAGTAGGGGCGTGAATCAGAAAACCAGTCAGTATCTGGTGTGACCACCATTTGCCTCATGCAGCGCAACACATCTCCTTTGCATAGTTGATCAGGCTGTTGATTGTGGTCTGTGGAATGTTCTCCCACTCCTCTTCAATGGCTTTGCGAAGTTAATGGATATTGGCGGGAACTGGAATATGCTGTCGTACACGTTGATCCAGAGCATCCCAAACATTCTCAATGGGTGACATGTCTGGTGAGTATGCAGGCCATGGAAGAACTGGGACATTTTCAGCTTCCAGGAATTGTGTACCGTTCCTTGCGACTTGGGACCGTGCATTATCATGCTGAAACATAAGGTGATGGCAATGGATGAATGGCACGACAATGGGTTTCAGGATCTCCTCACGGTATCTCTGTGCATTCAAATTGCCATTGATAAAAGCAACTGTGTTTGTTGTCTGTAGCTTATGGCTGCCCATACCATAACCCCACCGCCACCATGGGGCACTCTGTTCACAACGTTGACATCAGCAAACCGCTCGCCCACACGACGCCATACATGCTGTCTGCCATCTGCCCGGTACAGTTGAAACGGGGATTCATCTGTGAAGAGCACACTGATCCAGCGTGCCAGTGGCCATCAAAGCTGAGCGTTTGCCCACTGAGGTCGGTTACGACGCAGAACTGCTGTCAGGTCAAGACCCTGGTGAGGATGATGAGCACACAGATTAACTTCCCTGAAACGGTTTCTGACAGTTTGTGCAGAAATATTTTGGTTGTGCAAACCCACAGTTTCATCATCTGTCCAGGTGGCTGGTCTCAGACGGTCCCGCAGGTGAAGAAGCCAGATGTGGAGGTCCTGGGCTGGCGTGGTTACACGTGGTCTGGGTTGTGAGGCCGGTTGGACGTACTGCCATTTTTTTTTTATGACGTTGGAGGCCGCTTGTAGTAGAGAAATTAACATTCAGTTATCTGGCAACAACTCTGGTGGACGTTTTCTGCAGTCAGCATGCCAATTGCACGCTCCCTCAAAACTTGAGACATCTGTGGCATTGTGTTGTGTGACAAAACTGCACATTTTAGAGTGACCTTTTATTGTCCCAAGCTCAAGGGTGCACCTGTCAAATCAAATCAAATTGTATTGGTCACATACACATGGTTAGCAGATGTTATTGTGAGTGTAGCGAAATGCTTGTGCTTCTAGTTCCAACAGTGCAGCAATATCTAACAAGTAATATCTAACAATTCCACAACAAATACCTAATACACACAAATCTAAGTAAAGGAATGGAATAAGAATATATACTTGTAAACATATGGATGAGCAATGACAGAGAGGCATAGGTTAAGATGCAATAGATATTATAGAATAGAGTATATACATATGAGATGAGTCATGCCAGATATGTAAACATTATTAAAGTGGCATTATTAAAATGACTAGTGTTCCATTTACTAAAGTTGCAAATGATTTCAAGTCTGTAGGTAGGCAGCAGCCTCTCTGTGTTACTGAAAGCTGTTTAACAGTCTGATGGCCTTGAAATATAAGTTATTTTTCAGTCTCTCGGTCCCAGCTTTGATGCACCTGTACTGACCTCGCCTTCTGGATAGTAGCGGTGTGAACAGGCAGTGGCTCGGGTGGTTGTTGTCCTTGATGATCTTTTTGGCCTTCCTGTGACATCGGATGCTGTAGGTGTCATGGAGGGCAAGTAGTTTGCCCCCGGTGATGTATTGTGCAGACCACACCACCCTCTGGAGAGCCTTGCAGTTGAGGGTGGTGCAGTTGCCGTACCAAGCGGTGATACAGCCCAACAGGATGCTTTTGATTGTGCATCTGTAAAAGTTTATCAGGGTTTTGGGTGACAAGCCAAATCTCTTCAGCCTCCTGAGGTTGAAGAGGCGCTGTTACGCCTTCAGTTTGTCTTTGATGTGTACGCCGAGGAACTTAAAACTTTCCACCTTCTCCACTGCTGTCCCTTCGATGTGGATGGGGGCGGTGCTCTCTCTGCTGTTTCCTGTGTAATGATCATGCTGTTTAATCAGCTTCTTGATATTCTACACCTGTCAAGTGGATGGATTATTTTGGCAAAGGAGAAATGCTCATTAACAGGGATGCTTTTGTGTGTATGGCCTCTTATTTCTGCTCAAGAAACATGGGACCAACACTTTACATGTTGCATTAATATTTTTGTTCACTGTAGATAGCTTGGAGGCAAGAGGGTGAAAGTGAGTGAGACCAGCCATCTTGCTTGACATTCAGCCTTCCTCAGCTGGCCTCAATCCCCTGTCAAGAGTTATCACTTCACCAGGGCTGGGCATTGCACATTTGCTTCACTTGGCATCACATTAGAATAGATGCAGACAGAGATGGGGCATATAAAGCCACTAGAGCACTTGATTACACATATTCACAGACAGAAAAAGACACAAAACAGTCCTGTCCACACTCGCACTCACATTCACACTCATACTCATGCAAATGCACAAAGGCACAATCATTCACACTTGCACACACTCTCATGAACACACACTGTCATGATGCTTTCAGTGAATTGGCTAACAGAGATGTGAACAACCCCCTCCCCCTCTCCTGTTAGGAGGAGGGGGGCAGTTTTACAACTTTACAACCACATTGTAAATTCCTTGCAGAGACTCTTGTCTCCCTGACCATGCAGTATGAGAGAGAGAGGGTCACAGTAGAACAGAGACTCTTGTCTCCCTGACCATGCAGTATGGGAGAGAGAGGGTCACAGTAGAACAGAGACTCTTGTCTCCCTGACCATGCAGTATGGGAGAGAGAGGGACACAGTAGAACAGAGACTCTTGTCTCCCTGACCATGCAGTATGGGAGAGAGAGGGTCACAGTAGAACAGAGACTCTTGTCTCCCTGACCATGCAGTATGGGAGAGAGAGGGTCACAGTAGAACAGAGACTCTTGTCTCCCTGACCATGCAGTATGGGACAGAGAGGGTCACAGTAGAACAAAGACTCTTGTCTCCCTGACCATGCAGTATGGGAGAGAGAGGGTCACAGTAGAACAAAGACTCTTGTCTCCCTGACCATGCAGTATGGGAGAGAGAGGGTCACAGTAGAACAAAGGAACTCTCCCGCCAAATTCTATTACATCCCAGAATTTGAGAATTGAACAATATTCCTATTTTAGAGAATGTGTAAACGGTCGGTGGAGAAGCCAGCTACGACCCGGTCCGTTTTGTTTCATGTTTGTGACCTCATGAAAGACAATACAGCCACATTACCCTAACTCTGTTTATACAGGTTCCTCAGTTATGAGGCTTGCATCTAATTCTTGTATAAAATGAATGAGTAAAGATGAAACTATTTGCGAAATGATGTAATGTGATGTTAACCTTTAAAATGAGAGAATTGGCCTCCATGTAAAGTTTAACTAAGTCAGTAGCCATGCCCAAGTCAACAGACAGTGCTTGGCAATGATGAACCAACCCCTTTTCCACTCTTGAATAAAATCCTCCGTGACGAAAAGTCACCTCAGTTCCAAATAACAGGAGGACTTGTCCTCCACGTTGAAAAGGGCTAATTTCAACTCTACCGGGCAGGAAACTTGAGAGCTTGCTCCACATGTGAAATGGTATGAACTCTGAACTATTTATCACCTAAAGAAGAACTGCATACTAAACTAACATACAGTTGAAGTCGGAAGTTGACATTCACCTTAGCCAAATACATTTAAACTCAGTTTTTCACTCCTGGTATTTAATCCTAGTAGAAATTCCCTGTCTTAGGTCAGTTAGGATCACCACTTTATTTTAAGAATGTGAAATGTCAGATTAATAGTAGAGACAATGATTTCAGATTTTATTTATTTCATTACATTCCCAGTGGGTCAGAGGTTTACATACACTCAATTAGTATTTGATTGCATTGCCTTCAAATCGTTTAACTTGGGTCAAATGTTTTGGGTGGCCTTCCACAAGCTTCCCACAATAAGTTGGGTGAATTTTGGCCCATTCCTCCTGACAAGAGCTGGTGTAACTGAGTCAGGTTTTTAGGCCTCTTTACTCACACACACACATTTTCAGTTCTGCCCACAAATTTTCTATGGGATTGAGGTCAGGGCTTTGTGATGGCCACTCCAATACCTTGACGTTGTTGTCCTTAAGCCATTTTGCCACAAGTATGCTTTGTACCTGTTTCCTCCAGCATCTTCACAAGGTACTTTGCTGTTGTTCTGAGATTGATTTGCACTTTTCGCAACAAAGTACGTTCATCTCTAGGAGACAGAACACGTCTCCTTCCTGAGCGCTATGATGGCTGCGTGGTCCCATGGTGTTTATACTCGCGTACTATTGTTTGTACAGATGAACGTGGTACCTTCAGGCGTTTGGAAATTGCTCCCAAGGATGAACCAGACTTGTGGAGGTCTATAATTTTTTTCTGAGGTCTTGGCTGATTTCTTTTGATTTTCCCATGATGTCAAGCAAAGAGGCACTGAGTTTGAAGGTAGGCCTTGAAATACATCCATAGGTACACATCCAATTGACTCAAATGATGTCAATTAGCCTATCAGAAGTTTCTAAAGCCATGACATCATTTTCTGGAATTTTCCAAGCTGTTTAAAGGCACAGTCAACTTAGTGTATGTAAACTTCTGACCCACCAGAATTGTGATACAGTGAGTTATAAGTGAAGTAATCTGTCTGTAAACAATTGTTGGAAAGATTACTTGTGTCATGCACAAAGTAGATGTTCTAACCGACTTTCCAAAACTATAGTTTGTTATCAAGAAATTTGTGGAGTGGTTGAAAAACGAGTTTTAATGACTCCAACCTAAATGTATGTAAACTTTCGACTTCCGCTGTATATCAGACTGCAGCTGACCATATGCGCAAATTTAGTACGAAAACAATGACCGACGAGGAAGCATCTCCAGAGTGAGATGGACCTCTCAGACCATGTGAACCTCTCACACGACGACCCGGTAGATTCCACAAAGGACGAGGGGGACATTGACTGGACAAACCAGAGCCTCACAACACCAGCTCAACTATCGAAGCCAGCTTCACGTAAATACAATGCATTGCTTTTCCAACTGAGCGATTGTTAGTGGCATATGTATTTATGTGAGAATAGCTTCCCAGGTCCGATAGAGACCCATGTTCCTTAGTCTTCCTTCCAAAACCCCCTTCTCTTCTCTCTGAATCCATCGTGTTATAACCAAACTGTTTTTGTTTAGTCCACTAGGGACGGTATTTACTGCATATTATTATTATGTATTGTATATTCTGTAATTGTTTAATTAGTTAGTAAATAAATAATTTAGGCAATTTGTGTATGGATGATTCATAAGTAAAGGCTGGGTCCATGCAGATAACCAAGAATTTTACGACGTTTGGAATGAGAACTGATGAGGTAATAATTCATTAATAGGAGACTGTACTTGATAAGATATGAAAATATCTTTAGAGTCGATTCGGGAAATAGACTCTATAAACATTTCCCCCCGTGCCCCGACTTCCTAGTTAATTAAACTTTACATGATTAGTTTAATCACGTAATAATAATTACATATAGAGAATTGATATGATAAAATAACAGTCTTCCCATTTAATGACAAGTCAGAGACACGACAACACACGCACACACAGTCAAACACACACCATCTCCTGTGCAGTCAGCGTAACTGTGACTGTTCCCTCTAAAGGTCAGTGTCTAGTGTCTGCAGGCAGAGAGAACACACGGGGTCACAAGAAGAGTCCTTGTTTGCAAACACATCCATGTTGAGCTAATGAAGTTGGGATTCTGGAATGCCTGAACACCACAGAGCACCCTCTTTGCATTCTCTGGGTTCTAATTGGTGCCAAGGACAGTTCAGTGACACGTAACAGATTATGTAATCGGATGGGACCCACAGGCGCTCGGTGTCGTTCTCATCGCCGCGTCCATTAATTAAGAGTATCTCGGACTCTCCGTCATTCAGTCTATAGCTTTCACTGCAAGCAAATCAACAAGGGCAATTAAGCACAGTTAACAGGAGTCATTGGCTTCTGTCAGTAAATTGAGAACTATGAGTGGAGGAGTCAAATAGAGAGTCAGTAACATGAGGAAATTTACAGTAACTAGTTGCTCATGCACATTTCTCAAACTGCTATGATGAATGGCAGACTAGTGTTTCAGGCAATCCAATACTGCATTTAAACCTCATTGAGGAAGAGGTCTACCAGAGAGGGAGTGGTATGTAAATTGAAAGTAGTCCCTTTCCTCTTGCTCGGGCAAATGCTGGGGGATTCAAACTCTCAGAAGCAATGTGGAAGTTCAGTATAATAGTCCATGCAAAGACATCTCCAATCAAGCGCTCTGGTGAGAATAGTTGTCATGAGAACGCTGAAGTAGTTCTGTGACAAGGAGCCAGCCAAGACCGTCTAGAAATATGTCTATTGCTTATCCATTAGCCTTATCAAGCTCAGCCACCCGTTTAGTGTAGGAAAAGACCACTTATCGGAGCTACAGTCAATCTCTCTAAAGTCTATACGCCACTCTTTTGTCCATCAAACTTCTAAGCTTAACTGAGTTCACAGAGATATTGATCTACTTTCAGTAAGATCTGTATTTCACTGCTACCTGTGCAACGCATTCCATCATTGTAATAGCAGGCAAGGTGGAAATATCTGCCGTTCTGCCCTTGAGCAAAGCAGTTAACCCCCAACAAGAACTGCTCCCCGGGCGACGATGGCGTGGACGTCGATTGAGGCAGCCCCTCGCACCTCTCTGATTCAGAGGTTGGGTTAAATGTTGGACACACACTTCAGTTGAATGCATTCATTTGTGCAACTGACTAGGTATCCCCTTTCCCTTTTAAGAGGGGAGTGGTTTTGTCTTTATTATGAAGCCTAAAGGGAACAGTAAAGAAAAATCAAAGTAATTATAAAGGTACTATGGTTACCCAACCTGATCAGGTTGGCTCTCAGAGTATGAAATATAAAATATATTACAGATGATGCAGTTTCCCTCTGAAGTGACACAGGAAGTCACTCAGCTGGATAAAACATATTAGTCGTAATCCACAAACTCATGCCAAAGACACTTAGGGGAAAATACATAGCACTTTAAACTGAACAATAAACGATCTCACTCACAACAGCCTTCCACATACACTCTCATGTACCAGTACTGAATTGGAAAGCCATTCATTGAGAGAACAGAATAACCCTCCAAGTTAATGGTCTTACACTGCTCTATTTCCAAAGAGGACCAGATGTCAGGTTGCTTAATGAGCAAAAATCAAATTTCAAGGTGCTAAAGAAAATTCAAGCAAACTATGTCAAAAACATCCTTTCTAAATTAAGGTAAAGTGAAATTTACATCGTGTCCACTGATGGCACATCTTGGTGAAGTGACTTTGGTTGTCAAGGTTGAGTGGCTTGTTGGACACAGCGATCCTGCAGCAGACTGGCCCCCTGCAATACTGACCTGGAGTGATGAGGGTGGAAGGAGGGCGAGAGAAGGAGGAGGAAGAAGGTGACTGAAGGGCAGAGTGGAAGAGTAAAGGGCCAACAAGAGGTGGACAAGGCCACAGGGGACAACAGGGGGCCCTAGGGGCCAGGGAACAGGTCACCACTGCACCAGAGGCGCTGACAGACTGAGGCTGAGCCTGGGCTCTCATTACCAACAACATAGGCAACACCTGATACTCTGGCCCTCACCCACATGAAAGGCTCTCTCACAGCCTGCTAGTGCAGTAGGGCTCAAAAACCAAAGCAGAATAGGTCACCTGATTGCCCCTCTCAAGCAATAGCCTACTCCTAGTTAGCATAATGACAGGACAACAGCATGAGATACAGAAGGCTATTTTAGTCTATATTCAGAGTGATTGGTTTTTGTTTACTTTTCTTTTGCACAACGATTCCATATGGAGGACGTTACAGACATACAATATGATTCATTATTTTGAGCTTTGTCTTTACCCTTGAGATAAAAATGTGATCATAGAAACATTTTTCAAAATGTTAATTCTAAACAGCAAAATGTGCAGTTCAGACAATAACTACTACTGACCAACTATTTAAAATTGTCACACACACACATCTGAGGCACACTGAGAAGGATTATTATATAATGTTATTGTGATGGAATGTAGGGCTGTGTTGTCAATATTTCAGCCTGGCATGTTTGCCTGGCCTACTTCAATGTACTCCATCTAATCCGGGGGTGCTCTTTCCGCCCGGCCCACTCTGCCTTCTACACCCCTGGTAATCTCACCGCTGCCAAAACAGACAGCTATTGTGGACAGCTGGCAGCCTCTAGGAAAATGACAACACAGAAAACTGTCTAAACACTGGAACAAAAGGTTAAACATCCAAAATTGTGTCTCTGCTATGCTGCCTGCCCCCCTAGTGACAGGACAGTTTGGGATTATGGTATTATTGCTGTCCAGAAACATATGTTAGAGGTGCCTGCCACCATTCACTGTATTGTATGGGGTGTTATATGAGATAACATTTATATTTTTACAGGTGTATATTCAAGAAAATACAAAATAAACAACAAATAAATCAATGTACTCCTTTAGTCAGATTCAAATGTCAACAGGCTCTAGGACCTGAGAAGCCGCAGATAAAATTAAAGCCATTTTCTGGGACTTCTGGTTCGTTTGGGCAGTACAATTAATCACATGCGCAATAAAATGCCACAAAATCCACCTTCTTCATGATCACTTTCCCTCCACTGTTGAACAACCCTTAATCTCCACAGGCTGTGGGGCATCCACCACTATTATCTTCAGCTCCACTCGCTCCTCTAACTACTTCCTGTGCCTCCATGTAGGAGACTTTCTGTACGGCCCTGACCCTTGTCACTTCATACTCCCTAACCGGGCACTCTTGGGAATTGGGAAAGTGCAACACCATTCATCCTCACTTTCTTCAATAATATTCCTTCGGCACACACTTGATACATGGCCATACTTTTTGCAATTCCGGCAAAATGGCTTGGACTTGAAAATTCACCGCGTACCTCACATATCCCAGCTTCACATGATAAGGGAGATGCTGCTCGTCCAACATCAATGATACCGGCAGGCTTTCCTCTTTCCACTACACGGTTCAGATGGCGTGCTTCAACTACTCCTGGTATGTTTCTTGTAAACCACGAGGCCTCAACATCCGACGTGACGCCAGAGATGACACCTGTTATCTGTGTTCTGCCCCCACAATCTAAACTCTCCACTTTTTATGTCAGTAGTTTGTAGAGCCATAATGCCTTCTGCTTCTGCTCTTTTGACACACAACAAATCCGAACTAAACCACCTCTAGTCACTCTGACCGACTCCAGCTTTCCTAACGCATCCGTGATACTTCAAAAGGATCGCCCAAAAAAAGCATCATCGTTAGTGTATCGTAATCCAACCAAAAACCTATGTTAATTTACAACTTTTTTGTTTCATTTTCCTTTATCACCGTCTTCTACTCTCTTTCACTATCAAGTTCATCCATCCACCTTCCATATTCCTCCACTCCGGAAACAATCATCGTTGTCATCCTCTCGTTGTATTTAGCTAGCGTCTCCATTCCCTTACTCTATTTTTGCACACTCGCTAACTTAGCTTTGCACGAGCTACTTGACTGGTTCATCTGCACACCAGCCAGTACAATGTATCTAGTGGGTCACAAGGCCACAAAATTCTGACGAATTAAGTTGACGGTATCATTGTAAATCCCTTGGGGAACTCACCTCATTCAATCACAAGGGACACGTAGCACTGTGACCAAGGTATGCAGGGAGAGACGTGTCTTATGTGAACTGGTTGAGCTGGGTGGAGCCTAGGGGACGTTTGGACTGATCCAAAATGACTCCAGTCCAGGCCACGGAAATTACAACAGGCAATTATTGTGGTGCAGTTGTAATAGAAATTGCATTTTGCTTTTTGTTTGTTCACCAAAAAGGCAGAATATGGTCCGCTTCACAGTCCAGCATTGATGTAATATTTTGCTATGAGGTAACACTGTTGGATAATTTATTTGTTTGTTTAGTGAGCTATACTCTGAGTGTTAATAACATCTATTTCTTGATAATGCCAAGTAATGAGGTCTTCATGCCAATGCTATTTGACAAGATTACGTTAATTACACTAAGACTGCTAATGCAATTAAGCGCCACAGAAAACATTCACAAACTTTTCTCAAGGCACATAGGGAAGAAAATCTCTAATTACATCATAGATAGTGATTGGTAATTAATCTACAAACATAATTACTGTCCCATTTCACTGTATCTATTACATGCTTAGCCAAATACACAAATGAGAGGAGAACATATTTCAGAGGAAAACGCATCAGGTAAAAGGGCTATGGAGGAGCAGTGGCATATATTCATGGGTGCGAAGGGAAGCCCGGCTTCCTAAAAAAAATTGACCAAGAAAAAAAGAAGGAAAAAAATGATGTATCTTTCTTCTCTGTGTTTTCCTAAATTAGCCATGGCTGGAGATTGAGATTTAGACTTCTGGCTTTACTTCATTCTCCGTACTGGCCAATGATTTTAACAGCGATTCTGATCCAACCATAAAATACATTGTGCCCCTGGACTGAGAGGATGGAAGTTCAATATGTAGCTAGATGTAGAAGGCTAATGTTAACTAGCTAACGTTGCCCATGGAAGGAAGTTAGGCTTGCGAGCAACACCGGCATTACAGAGGCAGGGGGGGACCTGGTGTGATTAAGGCGAAGGGAACACCGGCCACCTTTTCCCTCTATTCAACTGGCCAATGTACAGTTACTCGATAATAAGATGGATGACCCCCGATCACGGATTTGCTACCAACGGGACTCTCGAAAATGCTATAGTCTTTGCTTTTCTGAAACATGGCTTTCGGACAAGATACCCCACCTAATTTGCATACCGCCCCAACGTATCCATGGATGACGCAATCTCAATTGCTCTCCAGACTGACCTCACCCACCTAGATAAGAGGAATACAGTACCTATGTGAGAATGCTGTTCATTGACTACAGCTCAGCATTCAACACCATTGTCCCCTCCAAGCTTAGGACTCTGGGTCTGAAAACTTCCCTCTGCAACTGGATCCTGGACTTCCTGATGGGCCGATCTCAGGTGGTGAGGGTAGGCAACTTCACCTCAGGCACGCTGACCCTCAACACAGAGGCCCCACAGGGGTGTGTGCTTAGTCCCCTCCTGTACTCCCTGTTCACACATGACTGTGTGGGCACGTACGACTCAAACACTATCATCAAGTTTTCTGACAACACGACAGTGGTAGGCCTGATCACCGGTGACGATGAATCAGCCTATAGGGAGGAGGTCAGTGACCTGGCAGTGTGGTGCCAGAACAACAACCTCTCCCTCAATGTCAGTAAGACCAAGGAGCTACACACTCACACACACTCACTCCATCATCTGCTCACTCACACATAATAATGCACATACATTTATACTGACTCTACATACCCGCACACCCACTCACATACAAGCTGCTGCTACTTTGTTTATCTTATATCCTGTTGCCTAGTCACCTTACCCCTTTTCATACCTACCTCCATCCCTCTAGTATCCATGCACATTTTAAATATGGTATTGGAACTGACCCTGTATTATGGTATGCTTACTTACTTACTTATTGTGTTCTTATATATTTCTTATTTCTTGTGTGTTTTTCTTCTAGTATTATATTGTCATTGATTATTACATTGTTGGATTTTGAGTTTGCAATAAAGGCATTTCACTGTACTTGTGCATGTGACATTAAAACGTGAAACTTGCTGGAATAGTGGAGGCAGCTCCTGGTTGCTCTCCGGTTTTGTAATGAAACAAAAAGGTGTGGTTGAATTTATTCTGCCACTGTGTCATATGAACTAACAGGTTATAGAGCAAACAACGCAATTATCACAACACGTTGTAATATGGCTTTTTTTTCTGGCTTGGTTTCCCCAGTGATTTTACCCATGCACCGCCACTGCGGAGGAGTGAATTCAAATGAAGTATCTGGGCCACGTCTACAGAGAAATTAATTTAACACCATCTGATACCGCCTCTTGTTACAGAGAATAAGAGAAGGGAAAATAGAGGTGTGGAGAGACCGATTGACGATGTAGAGTAAACAGCAGATGAACGATCCAGTGAAAATCAAAAGGTCAATTTTCAACAAAGGACAAGAAAAGAGACAAGCCTGCAGGATGACAGAGAGGAAGAGAGAAAACAGTCTTTCCTGAAGAAAGAAATAATAAAAAAACTGAAGAAACAAAGAGAATAGGAGAGAGGGTTTAAAGCAGGGGTGGGGGACCTCCGGCATCCGGGCCGTATACGGCCTACGAGAACGTTTGATCAGGCCCCAAAGCCAATTCATAAATATTATTTTTTTAATATAAAAAAAATCTCTAGATGTCGTTTTTCCACAAAAATAAAATAAAAAATTCAGGTTCTCATCATCATCGAGCACCTGTTCATCAGAAAAATGGCTACAGTAAAGAAAAGAAAAGTAGATGCAGAGTGTTGCGTTTTCCAAGACAAATGGACAAATTCATATTTTTTTGTTGAAGTGAAAGGCAAACCTGTATGCCTAGTTTGTGGGGATGCACTTGCAGTAATGAAAAAGGCCTATTTGGAGTGTCATTACAGCTCGAAACATGCTAAACTGAATGAGTTGCAAGGACAACTTCGTGTGGAGGAAGTCATTGCTCTTCAGTGGTGTTTGGGTGCCCAACAAGCCGCCTTTACAAAACCTCGTTTGGATGGGGAAAATGTTATGCAAGCAAGTTTTGTGGTGAGCGAGCTTATCGCAAAGAAACTAAAGCCTCATTCGGAAGGAGAATTTGTAAAAGAGTGTCTCCTGAAAAACTAAGTGGCCTTACTACAGATGGAGCGCCAGCCATGGTTGGCTCGAAAAAGGGGTTAACCACATTAGTGAAAAAAGAAATGAGTTGTCTCAGTCTTGATTCAAGTGATTTAATTGTATGCAACTGCATCATACATCAAGAAAGTCTGTGTGCACAGTCCCTGATGCCGAACAACGTAATGGCAACTGTAGTGTCGACCACCAATTTTATCAAAAGCAAAAGGCTGAACAACCACCAGTTTAAGGAGCTATTGAGTGATCTTGAATCGGAGTATGGTGATGTGGTTTACCACTGTGAGGTGCGATGGTTGAGCCGTGGAAACATGCTTGCATGGTTTTACGGACTGAAGGAGGAAGTAAATCAATTCATGGAGATGAAGGGGAAACCTGTCGCAGAACTGAGTGATGACAAGTGGATGTGTGATTTGGCCTTCATGGTGGACATAACCAAGTATCTGTCTGACTTGAAGCTCCATGGGCCGAACTAGCTTCTCAGCGATCTTCTATCAAACGTGAAATTGTTCGAAGCGAAATGAAAGCTGTGGCAAGTCCAACTAGAAAGGGGTAACACAGTGCATTTTCCTACTCTGCAAGGACAAGAGCCTGACATTACGTTGGAATATGCCGGTGAGTGCGGAAAGCTTGCGAAGGCATTTTGTGAGCAGTATAAGGATGTGAAAAGTAAACAACTGGAGTTGAACATATTTGCGGCCCCGTTTACCGTCGAACCCGCGGATGTGCCGGATGGCCTACAACACGAAGTCATTGAGCTGCAAAGCAATGACGAGCTCATAGCCAGGTACAACAACCTCCCTCTCCTTGAGTTCTACAAAATGTACGTTAGTGCTGAGCATTTTCCTGTTCTGAGGAGACATGCACTTAAATTTGCATCTGTGTTCGGGACGACCTACTGCTGTGAGCAGTTCTTTTCCAAACTGATTCTTGCAAAGTTTCGATTTCCCGCTCAAGACTGACTGATACAAACCTGGAAAACCAGCTGCAAGTAGCGTCATCTTCACTGCCAGCTGACATCATTCGCTCGTCAAAGATAAGCAGTTTCAGCCATCGCATTAGAGGTGAGTTTGAACAAGTAATCATAATAACAACATTATTTACAATACTAATATTTATTTAAATAGGACTAGCACTTGTCTAAATAATCAAGGGCACAAGAAACATCATACAGGTAATATTTTAACTATACAACCAATGTCAGTGATTAAAGTCACATTAAAACATGAATAAAGCAGAAAATAGCAGATTTTAATAATATGGCCCCCAAATGAATTTATAAATATCCAAATGGCCCTTGATGGCAAAAAGGTTCCCCACCCCTGGTTTAAAGGAAGGTGAGGGATTATACAACTTGATAGAACCAGGGAAGGAGAGAGTGGAAGAAATGGATTTGTCTAAATTGAAGCACTGCGGAGAGTGCAGACGTGCGTGACTGGATGGGTATTTGACAGGTGTTCTCTCCTGTCTCTCTGGTGTAAATGTCAGCTCGAGAGAAATCCTACCCCACTGTGCAGTGGCCATACTAAAGTTTGCCTCATGCTCCATGGAGAGGTAACACTAAGCGTGATAAATAACAGAGGTTCTGAGTTCTCCCAGATGAAAGCTTAGGAGGACTCAGCTGCTCTCTCTCTCTCTCTCTCAGTATGTGATTCCTACCCTAGCACCTTGGTCCTGCCTCCCAACAGGAACAGGAATAGTACTATGTGACGTGTATCATATGTTTTTACAATCATATATAATTTTAATCTGCAACATACAGTAGATCATACATTATTGAGTATTTGCCTTATAGAAAATGCCAGCAAAAGGCCAACAATTGAGTCTCAAATAACAATGGTGACAGTCTGTAGCATATCTAGCGTTATGATAATCAACAAAATGCTATGCTCACAGCAGAGTAAAACTACAACTGTCTATTGAAATCACACTAAACCTGTCTAAGCATGTAATTTCACTGACCCTGGATTGGGGCAGCTGCTAACAGAGATCCCATATTCACTTCATAGCCTCCCACAGGCTTGGCTAGGCAGCATGCTATGGTCCACTCTGTACAATGAGATCTCTGGGTAATTGGGTGCTGCACATGAAATGCAGATCTCTTCTGACATCACACAGGAACTCACTGGAGCAGGGATAAAACAGTATGCTGTATAAAAGCACACAGGCAGTTAGTGTCAACAAACAGCACAGCACAGCCAAGCACACAAACAAACAAACAGCAAACTCCCGGCCATCACACAGATAATAGGCCCCTTAGACAATGTTTATCCCGACTCATCCACCAATCAACCTTCACCACATTTGGAAGAAAGGCAGCTCTTCATCCGAAGGATGAGAGATCAACTGATCTGAGATGAGAGCGAGAAAAAGAGCGAGAGAGGGGGGGGGATTGGAGAGGGTTATGGGATAGGTTCTGACAGTTTACTGCCATACAACCGACCAATCTCTGAATCTGTGATGGTTGTGTATTTCTAAGAAAGCTGAATAATTCATTTCAACCAATGACATGCTGGAGTGGAGAGAGGCACCGGTGCATGATAAATTCATAGCATATCCCAGTGGTCTAAAGGCACTCTGTCCTCTTAACCTTAAGTGTGGCAACCCAGTACACACAGACGAGAGTACACCTGTCAAACAGAGAGAACAGTGAACGCCATCCAAGAAAAAAACACACACACAACGCATACCCAACGTGCCTCAGCCCTGTTTGAAAAGGCTCTGAGAGAGGTGACACACACACACACACACACACACACACACTCAAGAACCAAAGTATTCTCCTCACTCTACTCTACTTTTTAAGCAGCCAGTGAAGTCAAATTCTCTCATGTGTGTTGACACACATAAATATGCAGTGTGTGCACTGTGCCGAAAAATATTTTAGATTACATTTTTTTAAATGAATGATCTTGTCACAGCTGTCCTTGTGCTGTCTCCACCCCCCTCCAGGTCTTGCCCATCTTCCCCATTACCCCCTGTGTATTTATACCTGTGTTTTCTGTCTGTCTGTGCCAGTTCATCTTGTTTGCCAAGTCAACCAATGTTTTTCTAGTAGCGCCTCTTTTTTTCCCAGTCTCTCTTTTTCTCGTCATTCCTGGTTCTGACCCTTGCCTGTCCTGACACTGAGCCCGCCTGCATGACCACTCTGCCTGCCCCTGACCTCGAGCCTGCCTGCCGCCCTGTACCATTTTGGACTGCCCTGGCTATGAACTCTTGCCTGTCCCCGACCCGCCTTTTGCCTACCCTTGGATTATAATAAATATCAGAGCTCAAACCATCTGCCTCCTGTATCTGCATCTGGGTCTCACCTTGTGTCGTTATAGTATGAACTGGCCATGACTGACAAAGCAGACTTGGACCAGCTCCATCACGCTGTCTCCCTGCAGGGAGCTACCATTAAGAGACAGGAGGAGCTACTTCAGAATCTGATGGAGGGGCTCCGATCTCTGGCGGAACGCCACAACCAGGGGTTCAAGACATTAACAGAGCAATTCCGTGAATTAGCTCGCAAGCAGCATGCCACATCTGAGACCTCCCAGCCACTCAGTAACTTCCCTACTAGTGGTGGGTTTGTTCAGCCTACTCCGGCTCCCCGAGAACTCTGCTTACCTCCTCCGGAGCGATATGCTGGCGATCCTGGAACCTGCCGGGCGTTTCTTTCCCAGTGCTCCCTCATTTTTGAGCTACAGCCATCTTCGTTCCCTTCGGATTGATCGAAGATAGCTTATCTAATTAAGCTAAAGTCCGGAAGGGCACTCTCCTGGGCGACGGCTGTTTGGGAGCAACAATCCACCGTTTGTCATAACCTGGAAGATTTCATGGCGGAAGGTATTCGATTCGCCGGTGCCCGGGAGAGAGGTGGCCCGAAAACTACTGAAGGTACATCAGAACTCCCGTAGTGTGACAGACTGGCCGCCAAGAGTGCCTGGAATCCGGAGGCTCTGTTCGATACCTTCCTTCACGGACTATCGGAGGAAATAAAAGATGAGCTTGCAGTGCAGGAGTTACCATTGAACCTCGATTCCTTCATCGCCCTTACGATTAGGATTGATGGGCATCTACGAGAACACCGGAGTGAGAGGAGGTTGGGTCTCGGGAACATTCGTTCATCCGCTGCTGCTTGCTCACCTCTGAAGGAATCCGGAGGTCCCCGAAGCGTGCACTTCCGAGAAGAGCCGAAGCCACCCGAGTTCCCTCGAGAATCATCGGTGATGAGTGAGTCGGTTACCCCTAAGACTGTGCAACTGGGCAGAGCTGGATAATCGCCTGGGGAACGTTCCTGCTCCAACTGTTGTCGGATGAGAGTTTTATGGACGCTACCCTAGTTTCTGAGTTAGGTATCCCCACTCAACTCCTCTCTGTTCCCATGGACGCTAGGGCACTGGACGGCCGCTCCATTGGAAGAGTTACCCACAGTACTGTTCCTGTTAATCTGCGGGATTCAGGAAATCACAGTGAGGCTATACAGTTTATCCTCATTGATTCCCCCCATGTTCCTGTTGTTTGGGGATTTTTTGGGCTCCAAAACCACAACCCCGTTATTGACTGGACCACGAGTTCAACCCTGGGTTGGAGTCCATTCTGTCATTCCCATTGTCTCAAAGCGGCGCAGCCTTCCCTGAGATGTCCTCCTCAGGGCGTAAGTAAAGCCTCGGATTTCTCTGCCATTCCCGCAGAGTACCATGACCTCCTGGAGGTCTTCAGCAGGGCACGGGCTACTTCTCTTTCCCCGCATCGTCTCTACGATTGTGCCATTGACCTTCTCCCAGGCACCACACCGCCTCGTGGTCAGCTATATTCCCTATCCGGCCCGGAGACCAAGGCCATGGAGGAGTACATTGAGGAATCTCTGGCTGCTGGAGGCATCCGTCCATCTGCATCTCCTGCCGGTGCAGGGTTTTTCTTTGTGGAAAAGAAGGACAAGACCCTGTGTCTGTGCATTGACTACCGGGGTCTTAATGACATAATGATCAAGAATCGTTACCCCATACCACTCCTCTCCTCGGCTTTCGAACCTCTCCAGGGGGCCACCATCTTCTCCAAGCTGGACCTTCGGAATGCCTAGCACCTGGTTCAGATACGCGAAGGAGATGAGTGGAAGACAGCGTTCAACACTGCCAGTGGATATTACGAGTCCAAACAGCATGACCAGGTACTCACCAACGGCCACGCTGTCTTCCAGGCCCTGATAAATGATGTGCTCCGGGACATGTTAAATCGTTTTGTGTTCGTCTACCTCACACTACATCCTGGTGTTTTCCCGTTCTGCCCAAGAACCCGTTCTTCATGTTCGACAAGTCCTTCAGCGCCTCCTGGAAAAACAGTTATTTGTGAAAGCGGAGAAGTCCGAGTTACACCATTCTACACTCTCCTTTCTGGGATAATATTTTAAAATTGAATATAACCTTAATTTTGCTGGACCCGAGGAAGAGTACAGTCGTGGCCAAAAGTTTTGGGAATGACACAAATATTAATTTTCACAAAGTCTGCTGCCTCAGTGTCTTTAGAATTTTTTTGTCAATGTTACTATGGAATACTGAAGTATAATTACAAGCATTTCATACGTGTCAAAGGCTTTTATTGACAATTACATGAAGTTGATGCAAAGAGTCAATATTTGCAGTGTCACGATTGTGTGTAGAGAAGGACCAAGGCGTAGCGGGCTCTGAGTTCCACATTTTATTTTAGTGAAACCAACAACAACAACAACAAAGAAACAACCAACAAACCGTGACGACAGAGGTGCTACATGCACTGACTCAAAACAAGATCCCACAAACAATAGGTGGGAAGAGGCTGCCTAAATATGATGCCCAATCAGAGACAACGAGATACAGCTGGCCAACATAGAAATACAAAACTAGAGTACACACCCTAGTCACACCCTGACCTAACCAAAATAGAGAATAAAAAGGATCTAAGGTCAGGGCGTGACATGCAGTGTTGACCCTTCTTTTTCAAGACCTCTGCAATTCGCCCTGGCATGCTGTCAATTAACTTCTGGGCCACATCCTGACTGATGGCAGCCCATTCTTGCATAATCAATGCTTGGAGTTTGTCAGAATTTGTGGGTTTTTGTTTGTCCACCCGCCTCTTGAGGATTGACCACAAGTTCTCAATGGGATTAAGGTCTGGGGAGTTTCCTGGCCGTGGACCCAAAATATCGATGTTTTGTTCCCCGAGCCACTTAGTTATCACTTTTGCCTTATGGCAAGGTGCTCCATCATGCTGGAAAAGGCATTGTTCGTCACCAAACTGTTCCTGGATGGTTGGGAGAAGTTGCTCTCGGAGGATGTGTTGGTACCATTCTTTATTCATAGCTGTGTTCTTAGGCAAAATTGTGAGTGAGCCCACTCCCTTGGCTGAGAAGCAACCCCACACATGAATGGTCTCAGGATGCTTTACTGTTGGCATGACACAGGACTGATGGTAGCACTCACCTTGTCTTCTCCGGACAAGCTTTTTTCCGGATGCCCCAAACAATCGGAAATGGGATTCATCAGAGAAAATTACTTTACCCCAGTCCTCAGCAGTCAAATCCCTGTACCTTTTGCAGAATATCAGTCTGTTCTTGATGTTTTTCCTGGAGAGAAGTGGCTTCTTTGCTGTCCTTCTTGACACCAGGCCATCCTCCACAAGTCTTCGCCTCACTGTGCGTGTAGATGCACTCACACCTGCCTGCTGCCATTCCTGAGAAAGCTCTGTACTCGTGGTGCCCCGATCCCGCAGCTGAATCAACTTTAGGAGACGGTCCTGGCGCTTGCTGGACTTTCTTGGGCGCCCTGAAGCCTTCTTCCCAACATTTGAACCGCTCTCCTTGAAGTTCTTGATGATCCGATAAATGGTTGGTTCAGCTGCAATCTTACTGGCAGCAATATCTTTGCCTGTGAAGCCCTTTTTGTGCAAAGCAATGATGATGCCATGTGTTTCCTTGCAGGTAACATGGTTGACAGAGGAAGTGCAATGATTCCAAGCACCACCCTCCTTTTGAAGCTTCCAGTCTGTTATTCGAACTCAATCAGCATGACAGAGTGATCTCCAGCCTTGTCCTCGACCACACTCACACCTGTGTTAACGAGAGAATCACTGACATGATGTCAGCTGGTCCTTTTGTGGCAGGGCTGAAATACAGTGGAAATGTTTTTTGGGGATTCAGTTCATTTGCATGGCAAAGAGGGACTTTGCAATTAATTGCAATTCATCTGATCACTCTTCATAACATTCTGGAGTATATGCAAATTGCCATCATACAAACTGAGGCAGCAGACTTTGTGAAAATTAATATTTGTGTCATTCTCAAAACTTTTGGCCACGATTGTAGCTGCTGCCTAAATACAAATAAAAAAAGCCTAGGATCTGAAAAAGCCTAGGTACAGTATTTCTGATCAAACAGCTCCACTCTCTCTGACAATGAAGCTGAATTCATGTTCCCTGAGGATGAGGCAGCCTGCTTAGAAGGTTCTCACCATCCAACTGTCACCAAAATGCTTAGAAGGTTCTCACCATCCAACTGTCACCAAAATGTACAGACAGACACAAAGGACCACATTTGATTTATTCGTTCAAAACATCCAGAAAAAAATGGAATAGGAGAATGGAATAGGTCCCTTCCCGCTGCTCGTAGGCAGCCTTATAAAATGACACAGATAGAGATAGAGTAGTAAAAAACATGACCCTAAAAACACTTGGAGAGACGAGGAGACTTCCATCTCTCCCTCTGCCTTCCGCCCCACACATATACATTAACCCGGCATAATGAAGGAAATAACTGGGTTCAGTTTCCATCATCAGCTGTCCTCACTACCACACTCTGCCATAGCACTTATATAAAATAGAAATGGACCCGACATCCTGCTGCTATATAGCTGTGTCTGCTCTGCTCTCCTGCTGTTGTACCTGCTGCCTCCTCTGGAGACGATTTGAGGATCTGACTCATTATTATTTAACACAGAGGAAAGATGGCATGCTTCTGAACTGATACCATGATCCCCTGCTTTAGATGATAGATAGGAGTCATGCATTGGACAGAGAGGCTGATTGAGGAGAATGCTGGTGGATGGCTGAGCTCCAGCACAATCTGACTGATCATCCATCTTCACCTTTCATCATCACACTCACTCAGCTCCCCTGCTGAAGGTTGTCGGTCCCAAGCTCAGTCAGCTCAGTCTAATACCCTGTAAACTATTAACTAACATGCGTGAAATGCTTCATAAGAAAACCGATTAATCAAAGCAGCACCAGTAACACCAGACAAAAGGGATCTATTATAACTTCTCGCCAGGGTCGGGCTGTTTGTGGGAACATTTAAACAATAAAATAGCTATTTTGGACAAACACTTAAAAATCTATTAAATGAATGCCACCTGCAGCTGACAAGTGGTGGGCAGACCATGGGTAGGGTAATCAAATACCCTGTGATCTCACATCAATCACATTATGGCACAATGGTACAACCAGCTTGTGGCTTGTTTGATGACTAGATCATTCATTTTGTAATTAAAGAGCTGGCCCAAGCAACAGACCCACTGAGAGACAAAGAGGAACCTGAGCCATTGTCCCCCAAAGGCCACAGTAAACAGGTGTTCTAAAACAGGAATGCCAGAGGGGCTATGGCCTACGATGAGTGAATCAGCTACTGTAGCATAGAGCCTGTATAACTCACCCTGCTGCCCCCACAACCCACTCATGTACATCCATACTGGAGAGAGATCTGTTTTATGGCCAGAAAGTCACACTATTTCAAGTCGAGCTGCCAGGCAAAGAAAATACATAAAATGAAATGAGGTGGAGACTGACGAGTATATAAACTCACAGCCCCTGACCACCTCCTCCGGCTCTCCACTGCCCACTAGGTGATTTAGCGGCTCTGCAGCCACACTCAGTTACACTTACAGGTTCATGTTTTTAACTGTCAGCCTCTCACACTTCCATGCCCCTATCTTCTGCCATTTTGTATACCTTCTGAAAACAACAGGATTAGGTTTTTGTTTTTAAAGGCTGTGTATGGGTAAGGAACGAAGTTTATGGTTGACCAATAATTGACATCCCTGAAATGTGATGAGAAACCAACCATTAACAAATTACTTATCAGCGCTTAACAGAGTGCAGGCTGTAGCAGATTACATTGACCATGGAACAAAAATAGCCTATAGATATAATAACCAGCTACAGTGAACCAGCTAAAGCATGCAAACCGCTACTAATCAGTCCTAGCTCTCTCTTTTAGCACCCTTGTAAAGACATGACTAGTTCATTCCACTCTCTTTCATGCCAAGACCAGAAAGACATCAAAACGCTGCCCCCGAGGAATACAAATCCCTGTCTCACCCTCTCCTCTGTTCTGACCTGCTATTGTAGTATCTGCGTTGGCAGATGCTCTGGGTGCTACAAAGAGGTCACAGGCAAACTCATTAGCTCAGATGCCAAATGAACCGGCCATGTTGTTACAAGGGTTCCGCTCAAAGCGAGAACAGAGGAAATGCATTATGGTTGGAGGAGGTGAAATGACTGGTGGATAGGTGTGGTATGATGATGGGATTGTGGTGGTGTGACAAAACTGAGGAATATTGCCTGCGAACACGAGCAGGGCTCCTTCTGTAATCTCCTTTATTGGCTTTAGTCTCCAGCTGGTGGACATCCAAAGACATCATAGTACAATACTGAATCAAGTTACATAATGGTGCTAATTCCAATCACTACACCTCTATTGTACGTATTACACCTTCATAACAAGGCAATGTAGCAAATGACAACCCTGACACGTAAAACTGTAACACAGGTTGACAATATTGGGCTCCCGAGTGGCGCAGTGGTCTAAGGCACTGCATCTCAGTACTAGAGGTGTCACTACAGACCCTGGTTCGATTTCAGGCTGTATCACAACCGGCCGTGATTGGGAGTCCCATAGGGTGGCGCACAATTGGCCCAGCGTCGTCTGTGTTAAGTTTTGGCCGGGGTAGGCCGTCATTGTAAATAAGAATTTGTTCTTAACTGACTTGTCTAGTTAAATAAAGGTTAAATTAAAATATTGAAAGGAGCCTGTCTGTTCAATGACCTCTATGAGGTGTGAACCAGGATTGATGTTCTTAAGGTATGATTGATGTTGCCGACTCACAGCGCTGCAGTTGGTCTAGGACAGGTCATTCTGAACATTCATTATGCAGCTGAAGCAGTGAGAGAGTGGGAAGTCAACTTAAGTAGAATGCCCATATTTCAAGAGCGAACTGTCCAGCTGGATATTTTCACTGTTGCCACTTACATGCTACTAGTAGCCCTCAGGCGTTTGACAGCACACAGGGGCAGTGTTCTGCTGTCCTCCACCACTTTTCCACTCCTTCATTCTCTTCGCCCACTGTGACAGTAGTGGTGCTCGAAGTTTACTTACAGGGGATGCATGGCTGTTTTACTGTCCTCAAAGCCATGCTGGGAAACAATGAGGCTCGGCTCTGCCAGTGCTGAGGAGATGTAATGTCACATTTGAGCACAGTGGACAGCTTTATATGCAACAGCAGGAGATGGCAGAGATCCGTAGGCGTAATGGATACATTGCACTCAGAGGCACCATGGGTGCCATAACAATTCATTAGGCCATTTCATTATGGATGGGCAGGGTTATACTGTGGCTAGGTGCTGTTAAACGCAATTGACTGAGGGTTATAAGTGCAATTGCTACCGGTGCTCTCCTGTCTCTGATTAACCAATATCCCATCCAATATCCCATAACAGACAAAGTATCATCTTGTCTCATTGCATCTTATCTCATCTCTCACATAAAAATCCATCAGGAAAACCAATAAAAACTGGTATCAGAAATAAGTCCAGGCATACAGGCAGGCAGATTGGATAGGAGAACTAGACTGTTTCACCAGCAGCTATTGTTCCTGCTGTCTGACTGTCTGACTGACTGTCTGTCTGACTGTCTCAATGTCCATCTGACTGACTGCATGTCTGTCTGACTGACTGCCTGTCTTTCTGAATGTCTGTTTGATTGACTGCATGTCTTTCTGAATGTCTGTTTGATTGAATGCATGTCTGTCTGACTGTCTGTCTGACTGAATGTCTGTCTGTCTGTCTGTCTGGCTGCATGTCTGTCTGTCTGACTGCATGCCTGACTGAATGTCTGTCTGTCTGTCTGACTGCATGTTTGACTGCATGCCTGACTGAATGTCTGTCTGTCTGTATGACTGCATTTCTGTCTGTCTGTCTGACTGCATGTCTGTCTGTCTGTCTGACTGCATGCCTGTCTGTCTGACTGCATGTCTGTCTGTACATCTGCATGTCTGTCTGTACATCTGCATGTCTGTCTGTTTGTCTGACTGCATGTCTGACTGCATGTCTGTCTGTGTCTGACTGCATGTCTGACTGCATGTCTGTCTGTGTCTGACTGCATGCCTGTCTGTCTGACTAGGGCGGCTAGAAGCCCTAGAGCTCCAGAGTCAGTCATTCAGTCAGTCCCACTAAGCCAGTCAGTCTGACTGTGGCAGGACAGGGAGTCAGTCCAACAACACGTCCGCCTCACAGTGAGACGCCTGTGGGGTCGATCCCGGGTGCAGCTTCCTCTCTGTCCTGGTAATCAAGCTCTAATTGTGTGAGGATGAGCAAAGACACGGGCAGAACGTGGTGGCACAGAGGAAGAAAACACAGAAGACACATTTAGGGACAGAGAGAAAATACCCACCCACAGTGATAACAACATCAGATGTCTGTCTAGCTCCTTGGAAAACAATCTGTTATGACTGCACAAACCCACTTTGACCTGAGGCTGATGGAGAAACAACACACAGAGCCTCTGGAAGTGTTAACAGAAGGGTTGGGAATGGGATGACACTGATGTGATCGGAAAACCGCACAAAAGTCCACAAGGCAGGGAGAGAAAAGAGGATGATTATACAGTATCCATTCATTTAGCTCCAATCTAATATGTGGTGTTACACCCTAATTAATTAATGCTATTACACCTTCAGTTGATTACAGGTGGATGTCAGTGACAGGGAGTCCTGTCCCAAGTGCTATGGGGATCCCATGTGTTCAATGTCTGTGCTGGGTGCATGCCTGTGTGAATGTGTGGCTTTTGCATCAGTAGAAGTTGTCTTACCCAGATCTTGACCGGTGGTCCATCCACGTTCGCAAGCCTGGTCCTCACTCGGCGTGTGTTTGTTGCCTGTGCGTCTCTGGTTCTGCAGTCCGTCTGTCCAGAGAGTGTGTGTGTGTTGGACTGTAATGTTGCTCCACCAGCTTCCTATGATAATACTCACTGAGCCTCCAGCCTGTGACAGCAGCAACTGAGCCTGACTGCAATTGCTTCGCTCCCCCTCTCGCTCCCTCTCGCTCCCCCTCGCTCCCGCTATCTATAGTGCATCAACCCCTTCCCTCTGCCTCTGCAGATGAAAAGGCAACTGAAGTCTCTTTCCCCCTCTCTCTCTTCTTTGTGTTCCAGAGTCAGCTTCTGGTTCCCATTGGGCACAGGGCTTTGTGTCTCTGCCACTGTGACAGCCTGAGCTGGTGATGGTGTGCTCTTTCACTACAGGGGCATGTGAGTGTGTGTGTGTGCGCATGTGTGTGTGAGGGAGAGAGACAGCCCTGCTGCTGCTGTTCAGTGGAGCACATCTGTGCTGTTGCTGCCTCTCCACTACTCCGGTTGTTCAGCTTCACAACTCACTCTGCTAGCAAACTAACGGCTTAGGGATCATCTCAAAAGTCTGGAAAACAGGAAAAACATAGACAAAAGGTTTAGCTCATCCACAAAGGGCCAGATGGCAATGGAATGATGGAAAATAGAGAGGTTCAATACATTGCATTTGAGATTGCTTGAACATGGAAATATACTTTTTTTCTTGATATTATAATATATTTCTAAACTTCTGCTGATCAGACAGTAAAAAAGCACATTTACTCTCTCCCTCTACATAACCCCAGACAAGCAACATAGGAGTCACATTTTATCCCCCCTGGGAGCTCAGAAGCTGAGAATGAGGAGATAACTTTACCTCCAGGCTGTTCAAACATATATTTTATACTTCGGCCATGGTGTTAAATAACAGAGTAAATCGGAGTCTGAGGCAGTGCAAGAGCGTCATATTCAGGTGAACGCATAGACTGTACCTTATTTCACCCCTTATTGTCCATTTATTGTCCCTAAGAGACAACACTTCAGGTGCACTGATGCAGAATCTCTATGCAAAGCTAAGAAAATGCGAACACAGTTATATTATGTAAGGAACCACCAAGTAATGATCACATGGAAGGGTGATACTTTTTTTTCTGTTTCTGTACTAGCACAATTCCTACTCATTGGCGGACAATGTCATTCCAAAAATGTATGTTCATAATCATATTGCAGCCTACATGATAGTTCTGCTGTTTTGTCTGAGGGTTTACATTTGATCTCTTATAGCAGGGGTTGGCAAAAGGCGTGTGAGGGAGTTATTTTTAAATATTTTTCTTTACACCAATCTCGACAAATCATTTTTGTATAGACCTAGCTTTGTGCACAGGAGCATTGTCATGCTGAAACAGGAAAGGTCCTTCCCCAAACTGTTGCCACAAAGTTGGAAGCACAGAATCGTCTAGAATGTAATTTTATGCTCTATCCTTAAGATTTCCCATCACTGGAACTAAGAGGCCTAGCCCGAACCATGAAAAACAGCCCCAGGCCATTATTCCTCCTCCACCAAACTTTACAGTTGGCACTATGCATTGGGGCATGTAGCATCTCCTGGCATCCGCCAAACCCAGATTGGTCCGTCGGACTGCCAGATGGTGAAGCGTGATTCATCACTCCAGAGAACATGTTTCCACTGCTCCAGAGTCCAATGGCGGCAAGCTTTACACCAGTCCAGCCGATGCTTGGCATTGCGCATGGTAATCTTAGGCTTGTGTGTGGCTGCTTGGCCATGGACACCCATTTCATGAAGCTCCCGACAAACAGTTCTTGTGCTGACATTGCTTCCAGAGGCAGTTTGGAACTCGTAGTGAGTATTGTAACCGAAGACAGACGATTTTTATGCGTTTCGTGCTTCAGCACAATGACGGTGCCATGTTCAAAGTCACTGACCTATTCAGTACGGGCCATTCTACAGCCAATGTTCGTCTATGGACATTGCATTACTGTGTGCTCAATTGTATACACCAGTCAGCAACAGGTGTGGCTGAAATTGCCGAATCCACTAATTTGAAGGGGTGTCCACATACAAGTGTATGTCAACAATCCTTCCTCCAAGAGACTATTCTATGGATTACATTTAGTGAGAAAAAAAATTATGGTATTTTTATGTCTGGGTTTTGTGAGGAAACACTCTAGCCTTCTGTTGAGCAAGAGGCAGGCATAAGTTGCCACCATCTTGGAGTCAAGTGTACTCATGGATGTTGGAGTCAAATGTTCTCAGGGATGTTGGAGTCAAATGTTCTCAGGGATGTTGGAGTCAAGTGTACTCAGGGATGTTGGAGTCAAGTGTACTCAGGGATGTTGGAGTCAAATGTTCTCAGGGATGTTGGAGTCAAGTGTACTCAGGGATGTTGGAGTCAAGTGTACTCAGGGATGTTGGAGTCAAGTGTACTCAGGGATGTTGGAGTCAAGTGTACTCAGGAATGTTGGAGTCAAATGTTCTCTGAGTCAATGTCTTGCATGTGATGCTGAGCTATTGTGATATTGAGAAGCAATACGTATGTTGGTGCAAAGTCAACCATCACATTTCACCTTGAGTGAGAGTTTCTAATCAATGCAGTCAACAAGCCCATACAGATGCTCTCGATATGTTCAAGCCAACACACTCATTTTTGAAGTAAGTAATAGTCTATCTACTGGCCCTGAGAAACTTTAATTACACTCACAAACATTCTCGCACACCAGATGCAAAAGACTGAGAGAAGGAAGAGAGAAGGGAAAGAAGAGAGAGAGAAGTTTAATAGACTGAGGAAACTGATAAATGGACCGGATTGTAACTATGTGCCCTTACAATCACAGATGAGTGCAGCTTTTATAATGAGGGGCACTGGAATTTGTATGTGCATACATGCGTGAGCATACATGCACGAGTTTGTCTGTGTGGCTCAGACACAACAGTGTGACTGCTGTTATCAACTGCATATCTGCCCTAGGGAGGAAGCTGCTGTGCTGGGGGGTTAACAGCTTTTGCAGCCTGACTGTTCCCTCACTGCAGCTGTGAAAGGGGCCGAGTAATTCTGCTGCTCTTTCATGCCCTGCGGACCAGGCCGATCTGGGGTGGCACACAGCAACACAGTAACACACACTCCCAGGACTGGGAGGGTGGTATGCTGACCTCAACTAGGGTGCTGTATGATTTGTGTGACTGGCCAAACACTTTCAAAACATAAGGAGCATGCTCACTACAGAAATCAGTAGGAAGGTCATTGTGGGGGAAGAGAAACGCATCTCTGATCAAATCCCGATTACTGAGACAAGGCTTCAGATGTTAGCAGCAGAAAGGTGCAGCATCTGACACCTGTGGAGTGAAGCTGGGTTATTGCAAGTGTCACTGCCTCTGGCACCTGAAACATATTCCCAAACTGAACAAATGTGTGCCTTGGTGCAGAGTCATGGTGATTAGCGTACCAGTGGAGGGTGAGTGTGTGTCTGCGTGCGTGATTCGGTGGTGGTTTATGCGAGAAAGGTGGTGACTCACACTGGCCTGAGCTGATGCTGGAGACCCTGTGTCCTGTGAGGAGGGAGGGGAGAGACGGAGGGAGCGAGGGGAAGGAGGGAGGGGAGGAAGAAAGGCGGGTGTGGAGTGTGTGTACCCTGTAGCCTCCATAGAGACTAGGAGAGAGAGATGGTAGACGAGGGAGAGTGAGTAAAAATGGGAGGAGGGAAAGAATGAAATGGAAAACAGGGTAGGAGGCGGAGTGAAAGCTGGATGACGAGGGAGAGATAAAGAGGGGTCTGTGGGGAGAGTGTGTAGGCTATGGATCCTGCAACATCCACAGAGACTGCAAGCTTGCAGAGAGAAGGGAAGGGAAGTCTGTGAGCCCTGGAGCCTCCGGAGGGACTGGCAGAGCAGGTAACGCCATGGAGGGAGACAGACAACGCTAGCTGCACCCGTAGGCCTACACGCTGAAGGAGGGCGCTCGGTGGGCGGGGGGCCATGTTTACTAAATACAGATCCCCACTGGGAGACTGCCTCTCTGTGTGAATGTGATTACACTACACACACCATTTACCAGCAGCAAAGCCTTATCATTACTGAATAATTACTTCTGCAACAGGAGCACAGGGAGGATGAATGGGTGCAGGTTATACTGTCTATTTAGCGGACAAAACATTAGGAACACCTTCCTAATATTCAGTTGCACCCCCTTTTGCCCTCAGAACAGCAACAATTTGTCGGGGCCTGGACTCTACAAGGTGTCGAAAGCGTTCCACAGGGATGCTGGCCCATGTTGACTCCAATGCTTCCCACAGTTGTGTCAAGTTGTATGGATGTCCTTTTCATACACACAGGAAACTGTTGAGCATAGCAAAACCCAGCAGCGTTGCAGTTCTTGACACAAACCAGTGCACCTGGCACCTACTACCATACACAGTTCAAAGGCACTTAAATATTTGTCTTGTCCATTCACCCTCTGAATGGCACACATAATGTACACAATTCATGTTTCAAGGCTTAAAAATAACAAGTGACATCAATAAGGGATCATAGCTTTCACCTGGATTCAACTGGTCGGTCTATGTCATGGAAAGAGCATTTGTTCTTAATGTTGTGTATACACATTGTATATCGCTAAGAATGTGAGAGTAGGGTGACTCCACCAGCAGGTCTCAAACCCAGGCCACCAGCACCAACGTTGAACACCCTAACCATTGTGCAAATAAGGGATATCTTTAGGGCATGTGCTTATTGGGCAAGTATAGTTAGGCCCTGTCCAGAATAAACCTTAACCTTGCCTCCCTAGGCACTTATGTAGATGAAACAACTTGATTGGTGTACATAGTAGGGTGAATGCACTTTGAAGTAAATCTCAGCTCTGTTAAAAGTACACTCAAGAAAAACTATTTTATTTATTATAGTGATTCAGGAGTTTCATTAAAACATGTTAATATGCCCTACCAACATTAGACAACTATACAGAAAACCCTTATATCGCTAAAAAAAGTACTGTAAATCAAGTCAAATGATGAAAATAGTCAGATTAACCGATACCTTACATGGACATAGTGGCGTAGCGGGAAGACCTGTGTACCGTGAACCAAGAGGTTGAGAAACCCAGGTGAGGACATGAATAATAATCACCTACTTCCAACAGACAAAGAGCTACAAATTGATCAGTGGTTCAGGGCCTTGATTGGCTTGGCAACCGTAACTGTGAGTGCTGTCTAATGATTTTTTGGGGGGGGAAAACGTTTCTTTGGGACCATCAGGTGACGCCCTAACAACTGATACACAGAAATGTTCCTGCAATGTTCCCATGAAACGTGTCTAGAATTAATAAATAAACAACAACAACAAAAACCCACAGGCCAGATTATAATTGTTGTAATGATTAGGCTTCGCTGTACCGCTGTACCTCTGTCAGGTCAAGACCAGGGTGAGGACGATGAGCATGCAGATGAGCTTCGCCGAGACGGTTTCTGACAGTTTGTGCAAAAACTATTTGTTTTTGCAAACCCACAGTTTCATCAGCTGTCCAGGTGGCTGGTCTCAGACGATCCCGCAGGTGAAGAAGGCAGATGTGGAGGTCCTAGGCTGGCGTGGTTACACGTGGTCTGCGGTTGTAAAGCCGATTGGACGCACTGCCAAATTCCCTAAAACAACGTTGGAGGCAGCTTATGGTAGAGAAATGAACATTAAATTCTCTGGCAACAGCTCTGGTGGGCATTCCTGCACTCAGCATGGTAATTGCACGCTCCCTCAAAACTTGAGACATCTGTGGCATTGTGTTGTGTGACAAAACTGCACATTTTAGAGTGGCCTTTAATTGTTCCCAGCACAAGGTGCACCTGTGTAATGATAATACCGTTTAATCATCTTATTGATATGGCACACCCTCAGGTGGATGGATTAACTTGGCAAATTCACGGAGTACCAGAACTGAGTTGATGTGCAGGGGTAGGAGGTAATTGAGGTTGATATGTACAGTGTCGTGAAAAAGTATTTGCCCCCTTTCTGATTCTCTATTTTTGATACTGAATGGTTTCAGATCTTCAAACAAAACCTAATATTAGATACAGGGAACCTGAGTTTACAAATAACAGCAACAAAAAATGGATACATATTTATCTGCCTCTAACCCTATTACAGGGGCTGAGTCACTGGCTTACTGGTGCTCTTCAATGCTGTCCCTAGGAGGAGTGTGTCACTTCAGTGGGTTGAGTCACTGATGTGATCTTCCTGTCTGGGTTGGAGCCCCCCCTTGGGTTGTGCCGTGGCGGAGATCTTTGTGGGCTATACTCGGCCTTGTCTCAGGATGGTAAGTTGGTGGTTGAAGATATCCCTCGAGTGGTGTGGGGGCTGTGCTTTGGCAAAGTGGGTGGTGTTATATCCTGCCTGTTTCGCCCTGTCCGGGGATATCGTCGGACGGGGCCACAGTGTCTCCCGACCCCTCCTGTCTCAGCGTCCAGTATTTATGCTGCAGTAGTTTATGTGTCGGGGGGGCTAGGGTCAGTCTATTATATCTGGAGTATTTCTCCTGTCTTATCTGGTGTCCTGTGTGAATTTAAGTATGCTCTCTCTAATTCTTTCTTTCTCTCTCTCAGAGGACCTGAGGCCTAGGACCATGCCTCAGGACTACCTGGTCTGATGACTCCTTGCTGTCCCCAGTCCACCTGGCCGTGCTGCTGCTCCAGTTTCAACTGTTCTGCCTGCGGCTATGGAACCCTGACCTGTTCACCGGACGTGCTACCTGTTCCAGACCTGCTGTTTTCAACTCTCTAGAGACAGCAGGAGCGGTAGAGATACTCTGAATGATCGGCTATGAAAAGCCAACTGACATTTACTCCTGAGGTGCTGACCTGTTGCACCCTCGACAACCACTGTGATTATTATTATTTGACCCTGCTGGTCATCTTTGAACATTTGAACATCTTGGCCATGTTCTGTTATAATCTCCACCCGGTACAGCCAGAAGAAGACTGGCCACCCCTCATAGCCTGGTTTCTCTCTAGGTTTCTTCCTAGGTTCTGGTCTTTCTAGGGAGTTTTTCCTAGCCACCGTGCTTCTACACCTGCATTGCTTGCTGTTTGGGGTTTTAGGTTGGGTTTCTGTACAGCACTTTGAGATATCAGCTGATATAAGAAGGGCTTTATAAATACATTTGATTTTGATGATGCTTGACCATTGGTATGAGGTTCTTACTGTGGAATGAAGTGTTTGGTTTTTGCCAGGCATAAATGGGACCCATTTCATCCAAGTTGACTTGTGTCAAGTTGACTGAATGTCCTTTGGGTGGTGGACCATTCTTGATAAACACGGGAAACATTTGAGCGTGAAAAACCCAGCAGCATTGCAGTTCTTGACACCGTCAAATCAGTGCGCCTGGCATCTACTACCATACCCTGTTCAAAGGCACTTAAATCTTTTGTTTTGCCCATTCACCCTTTCAATGGCACAAGTACACTGTCTCAATGCTGAAAAATCCTTCTTTTACCTGTCTACTCCCCTTCATCTACACTGATTGAAGTGGATTTAACAAGTGACATCAATAAGGGATCATAGATTTCACCTGGTCACTCTGTCATGGAAAGAGCAGAAGATTTTAATGTTTTAAAACACACACACACACACACACACACACACACACACACACAGAGAGAGACAGAGAGAGAGAGCAGGGATTTTCCTGCTTTAGTATTTCGATATGGATATCCTCACGACAGACAGATACATAATTGAAACAAAATAATACACAAAACATGACTGCAGCTATACGTTCACACGACAGCATGAAACATCTATCCCCTACACTTCTAGCATGAAACATCTATCCCCTACGCTTCTAGCATGAAACATCTATCCCCTACGCTTCTAGCATGAAACATCTATCCCCTACGTTTCTAGCATGAAACATCTATCCCCTACGCTTCTAGCATGAAACATCTATCCCCTACGCTTCTAGCATGAAACATCTATCCCCTACGCTTCTAGCGGGAAACATCTATCCCCTACGCTTCTAGCATGAAACATCTATCCCCTACACTTCTAGCATGAAACATCTATCCCCTACGCTTCTAGCATGAAACATCTATCCCCTATACTTCTAGCATTAAACAACTATCCCCTACGCTTCTAGCATGAAACATCTATCCCCTACGCTTCTAGCATGAAACATCTATCCCCTACACTTCTAGCATGAAACATCTATCCCCTACGCTTCTAGCATGAAACATCTATCCCCTACGCTTCTAGCGGGAAACATCTATCCCCTACGCTTCTAGCATGAAACATCTATCCCCTACGCTTCTAGCATGAAACATCTATCCCCTACGCTTCTAGCATGAAACATCTATCCCCTACGCTTCTAGCATGAAACATCTATCCCCTACGCTTCTAGCATGAAACATCTATCCCCTACGCTTCTAGCATGAAACATCTATCCCCTACGTTTCTAGCGGGAAACAGCTGACCCAGCAAATTAAGGTGAATATCAGTCAGGAACACGTGCCCCGATAATGCTGAAGTCGACAGAAAAGGAAGAGGGAGGCGAGGGTCTGGAAAATGAATTATAAACACACTGAGATCACCATGAGAAATAACCTGGGTACCTGGCTGTATCTGTATTCAACAAGGATACATACCGTAAATTCCGGACTATAAGCCAGAACTTTTTTCCCAGGCTTTGAACCTCGCGGCTTAAACAGTGACGCGGCTAATATATGGATTTTTCACGCTTTCAATTTTTTTTTCTCCAATAAAACACATTCTGTGACGTGCTCAGTTTTTTGGCGGCATGAAGCTTTCATTAGACCAATGAAATTGCCGAACGGGTTAAGGTCAAACAACTTTTTTGTTTACTGTTTAGATTAAATTGAGCGCTCTCAAACTTCCCATCATTCTGATTACGGTAGTCATTTTGTCACCCTCATCATGGCAAAGACACGGAGAAATGCATATGATGCAGCTTTCAAGTTGAAGGCGATTGATCTGGCTGTTGGAAAAGGAAATAGAGCTGCTGCACGGGAGCTTGGTCTTAATGAGTCGATGATAAGACGTTGGAAACAGCAGCATGAGGAATTGACTCAGTGCAAAAAGACAACTAAAGCATTGAAACAAATGAACTTTACACAGGCTTTAACGAAACACGGCTTGTAACAAAAATAAATAGGCTTTAACGAAACACGGCTTGTAACAAAAATAAATAGGCTTTAACCAAACACGGCTTGTAACAAAAAATAAAAATTGTTACAAGCCGTGTTTCGTTAAAGCCTATTTATTTTTGTTACAAGCCGTGTTTCGTTAAAGCCTGTGTAAAGTTCATTTGTTTCAATGTACCGGTAGGCACCTGCGGCTTATAGACATGTGCGGCTTATTTATGTTCAAAATAATATATTTTTTTAAATTCAGTGGGTGCGGCTTATATTCAGGTGCGCTTAATAGTCCGGAAATTACGGTAGTAACTGCCATGCAAGACAACAGGCACCCAGACCACATGAGAAATAGCCTATCTATGCTGTTTAGTATGCTGTTTAGTCTGTATTGGTTTGTCCAGTCCCTGGGAGTGTTATAGTAGGGGGGATAGTGTCTGGAGCTCACTGGGTCATTACCATCATCACCCACCTGTCTAGTCAGATGCTGTATGTCTCTCATCACTGGCTTAAACACAGCTAAACTTGGCCCTGGCCACTAGGTCAGCAAAGCCCTGTATTAGTAGTGGCTAACCCACAGGGATCTCCTACCCTGCCGCTCTGCTCAACACAGTAGGGACAGATCCTGCCGGACAGTCGTGGTATTTACATGCTCTAACATGGATTTTGTATAATGTTCTGGTACCCCGTGCTCACAGCCAAGTTATAGTTACTCATTGTGTATTTATTTTTATTTTTTTTCTTGAATTTTTCTCTGGACCGTAAGTAAGAATTTCACTGTTAGTCTACACCTGTTGTTTACAAAGCATGTGACAAATCAAAATGTATTTGATGCTCATGGTGTATACACAGCTGTCCATTATGTTTTTCAACAAAGCCCATATTATCCTCAGCTAAGTGAATTATGCAAGTAGACATATTTGCCAACTGTACTCAAAATTCACATTCAGACACAGCAATTCTCTACTGAAATGAAAACATGAATTTTAATTCAAAGGACAGTGAAAGCTCTGTAGTGAAGACAGTGTAGGTGTTGTGGGTTGTGTACTTGATTTGTAGCAACGACAAGGAACAATGGCATACGGAAATGGATTATATTTAAACAAGGAAAAAGTCACCTTTAATTGGTTGTTTCTCTATTTTTATATGCAAATGTAGAGCATGGGTAAGACAATTATTGGGCCCCTGGCAGCAAAACAATGCAGCATTATCAAAACAATTACATTTAGCTCTATGGGATCATTTCACCCCTTTCTCATTCCCTGTAGTTCTGCAGTAGCAGTTCATTAAAACCTAATGGGAATAGAGATATCGGGGCAAGTTGGGGAGCACAGGCATGGCACAGTCAACATGAATTAGACTTCCTTTTCTGTAGTAACACAGGACAGCAGGAGGATCTCAGTCATCAGGGCCTGGCTCCAACCCCCGCCGCCAACGCATGGGATTGATTTGAGAAACATGTGTCTGTATTGCTTTGTCCTCTGAACTTCACAGCTGCTTTCATTTCTTCACCGGAATTGTAATAATTGTTTGGCTTCTCTATTCACATGCCTGCTTATGTACTACTGTAGTCTAAAACATAATCCATTCAGCTATGTTCTATAAAATGGCTGTTAATCCCACTCATTGTCCCCTCCATGAATCAGGCTGCTGTGCTGAATGATCATGCAAATGAATTGTGTATCAGCATTCTTCTAGCTAGTTATTAGTTCTCATCAGAGGCAGGTGGATCTGGCAGCAGCAGGTCGAGGTAGACTAATGAGTGGGGAGCCCTGCTGCAGTCCTGCAGTGTAGAGATAGAGGGAGAGGATTCCCTATGGACAGCTGAGCTGCCCGTCTCGGTCTCTGTTTGAAGCCTGCCTGAGAGCTGGCCTGTGTGCCACTGGAGGGTTTTATAAGCAATACAAAGCCTAGTCAAGCGCACTGCCCACAACCACATGCCAGAGCAAGCCTGGGCTCAGGGCCAGAGCTCACACAAACCGGCTGTCACAGCCACCCAGTTTACGCTCCACCAACAGGCCACGGCTGTTTATACATTGTGTTATCCCATTGTGTGTGTGTGTGTGTGTGTGTGTGTGTGTGTGTGTGTGTGTGTGTGTGTGTGTGTGTGTGTGTGTGTGTGTGTGTGTGTGTGTGTGTGTGTGTGTGTGTGTGTGTGTGTGTGTGTGTGTGTGTACACAAAAATGTGCTTTAGGCTATATACATTGCATTGGGCTATAGTATAGCATTTATCCAATATACACCATTCCTAACTCATGCATTTAACCCAGCGGTTGTTGGGGTGAGCCTGGCAGAGGTCTGTCACTGTTTACACTTTAAACCTTACACCAAGTGTGACCAGCGATAGAGGAATGGTAGGACAAATGGCCCACTCAATTCCCAGCCACTGGTTCTCTTCATCTTAATCTGCTAGTAATGACAAGACTGGCTGTAGCTGTCAGAGGGAGAAATACATCAGCTGTGATTAATCCACCCCACTGCTCTCCACCAACACCGCAGTCCTCCATCTTAACAGATGAAGTGTTCTCCAAAGACTGTGACAGGGTGAACAGGGGCGCACAGGGGTCAGATATTGATAGCGCCCTCAAGGCACGAAGGCAACCTTGGAGGAGACAGCCAGGAAGAGAGAAAGCAAAAATGCTACTTCTGTGTTCGGGAAGAGAGCAGCTTAAAGATTGAAGTGGGGGATGAGGGATGGTGTGGAAAATGTGATCACAGTTTCAATTTGGAGCTGTCAGGAGTAAATAAGAAGTGTATGGGTGGAAGGAGATAGAGGGCAGGATTAGTGAACCCCGCTTTGCCTTCTGAGGCAGCTCATTCCTACCATTACTATCAAAGGAAGAGAGCCTTTAAACCTCTTGGAACCGGAAAGAGATAGCCTGAACACAATACAGATTTCAAACGCAAATATCCGAACGATAGAAATTTATGAGCTAAGTGGGGATTATGGAGAAAATATATTTCATGAGGACTGTCTACTCCTTAAAGGCATTCTGCTCATTCCAGATACAAAGCACTCTCTCTTATTACTAGAGCTCTAGCATCATGCCTGCAATCAGCTTCTCAATTATCCCATTCCTCCTCATTCGGAAGGAACTTCTGAAGTCTGTAAAGAATCCCAGAAAATTCAGGTCTAAAATATTCCACCAGTGAATTATACTCAGCAGGAAGGTAAAGTCATACAGGAGCTTAGAGAAAGAGGGAGATAGGCTATTCCCAGCAACAGTTTCACAGAGCCCAAAAATATGTCTCTGGTTTTTCCTTGATAAACTTCCTCTCAGCAACATGTGTATCCTCTGATTTGAAAGTGTTAGGTCAAGCGTACGATACGAACACTGCAGCTACAGTACGAGATGCCACTGGATGGTAACAATTTGTCATGCTGCACTATCCTCTGGGTATTATTTCAGATGTTAAATTAAATTGGCTAATTGAGATTAGCATGCGACGTCAAAATCTAGCAGAAATATGCCCTGAACAGCAACAGTGTCATACTAGCCTTAGCCCATGGCAGTGTGAGTGCCTCTCAACATGCAAACAGCAACAACGTAAAGCATTGGGCTCATTGTGTTTGGGAAATGAATTTGAAATTCCAATGTGCTTTTAGATATGACATCAGATATGACATTCAAGGCTTAATAAGGGAGTTATTTATTAAGTTATTTCTAAAATCTGCAATAGAAATGTTTCCCTTTTTGCGGAGTTCTGACAATGTAAAGGATTTTGTTTCTCTCCAGGCCTTGATTATAGCCCCCAATGTCCCTGGGGAGTGATTTATGTGTGTGTGTGTGTGTGTGTGTGTGTGTATGTGTGTGTATGTGTGTGTGTGTGTGTGTGTGTGTGTGTGTGTGTGTGTGTGTGTGTGTGTGTGTGTGTGTGTGTGTGCGTGCGTGCGTGCGTGCGTGCGTGCGTGCGTGTCCACATACATGTGTACCTGAGAGTAATGTAACTATTCACACAGATCAGTGAGGCCTCACAATGGCCACCCACACAGTATGCAGATTGAGGCAGAGCTGAGACAAGAGGATGGTGGGTGGATTAGAAAGCGGTGGAGAGGATCACATTTCTCTGTGGTTTCCAGGAGGATTTCACATGAGGATAGGAATTCACATGATTTCACAATTAGATGAACACAAAGGAGTTAGTTTATACAATCTGAATTTACTAGAAAAATGGTATCCAAAATTAATGGTGTTAAGAGATAGACGGGAGGAGTTGAATGAAGCTTAAGGTTGGGACTAATAACAACAAATAATAACAAGATAACTATGTAAAATGTATATGGGTTAAGAATTTTTGTGAAAGAGCACAGTTTCAAAGATATGGCAAAAAGAAATCCAAGGGTAGAGGAAGAACAGGAGCAAAAACAAACAATCTAGAACTATTAAAATAGACTGTGTCCACAAAATGTATATACAGTAAACAGTAAATACAGTATATACAGTAAAGATCGTATATACAGGAAACATCCTCTCACTGTCAACTGCGTTTATTTTCAGCAAACTTAACATGTGTAAATATTTGTATGAACGTAACAAGGTTCAACAACTGAGACAAACTGAACAAGTTCCACAGACATGTGACTAACAGAAATTGAATAATGTGTACCTGAACGAAGGGGGGGTCAAAATCAAAAGTAACAGTCAGTATCTGGTGTGGCCACCAGCTGCATTAAGTACTGCAGTGCATCTCCTCCTCATGGACTGCACCAGATTTGGCAGTTCTTCATGTGAGATGTTGCCCTACTCTTCCACCAAGGCACCTGCAAGTTCCCGGACATTTCTGGGGGGAATGGCCCTAGCCCTCACCCTCCGATCAAGCAGGTCCCAGACGTGCTCAATGGGATTGAGATCCAGGCTCTTCGCTGGCCATGGCAGAACACTGACATTCCTGTCTTGCAGGAAATCACGCACAGAACGAGCAGCATGGCTGGTGGCATTGTCATGCTGGAGGGTCATGTCAGGATGAACTTGCAGGAGGGTACCAAATGAGGGAGGAGGATGTCTTAAACGGCAATCCGACCATCATCCCTGGTGAGACAAAACCGCGACTCGTCAGTGAAGAGCACTTTTTGCCATTCCTGTCTGGTCCAGCGACGGTGGGTTAGGCAACGTCGTTGCCGGTGATGTCTGGTGAGGACCTGCCTTACAACAGGCCTACAAGCCCTTAGTCCAGTCTCTCTCAGCCTATTGCGGACAGTCTGAGCACTGATGGAGGGATTGTGCGTTCCTGGTGTAACTCGGGCAGTTGTTGTTGTCATCCTGTACTTGTCCCACAGGTGTGATGTTCAGATGTAACCACGTGTTGTTACACTGTGGCAGACCACGTGTTGTTACACGTGGTCTGCCACAGTGAGGACGATCAGCTGTCCGTCCTGTCTCCCTGTAGCTCTGTCTTAGGCGTCTCACAGTACGGACATTGCAATTTATTCACGCAGATGAGCAGGGACCCTGGGTATCATTCTTTTGGTGTTTTTCAGAGTCAGTAGAAACGCCTCTTTAGTGTCCTAAGTTTTCATAACTGTGACCTTAATTGCCTACAGTCTAAGCTGTTAGTGTCTTAACGACCGTTCCAGAGGTGCATGTTCTGTCACGTCCTGACCCTTGTAAGAGGTAATTTGCTATAGTAGAGCGGTCAGGGTGTGACAGGTGGTTGTGTTGGGTGGTTTTGGGTTTTCTGTTTATAGGTGGGGTTTTTCTAGTATTCTATTTCTATGCTTTGTTTTCCAGGTTTTGGCCGGGTATGGTTTCCAATCAGAGGCAGGTGTCTTTCGTTGTCTGATTGGAAGCCATACTTAGGCAGCCTGTTTTCCTTTGGGGTTTGTGGGTAGTTGTTTTCCGTTTTAGTCTTAATACCTGACGGAACTGTTGGCTGTCGTTTTGTTATTTTGTTGAAGTGTTATCATAAATAAAAGAAATATGAGCACATGTTCATTCATTGTTTATGGTTCAATGAACAAGCATGGGAAACAGTGTTTAAACTGTGAAGTTATTTGGATTTTTACGAATTATCTTTGAAAGACAGGGTCCTGAAAATGGGATGCTTCTTTTTTTGCTGAGTTTAGTATATATAAGCTGGAAGTAGAGGCCTAAGCGCTGTTGTTCACTAGTTTACTCCAATTAGGGGAGGGGTGATAGGGTTAGAAAGTAATAAAGGAAAATATATATATTTTTAAAGATGTGTGTATGTATATTTATATATATATATGTATGTATATATATGTATTTATATGTGTATGTACAGTACCAGTCAAAACTTTGGACACACCAACTCATTCAAGGTTAATTGTATTTTTTTTTACTATTTTCTACATTGTAGAATAATAGTGAAGACATCAAAACCATTAAATAACACATATGGAATCATGTAGTAACCAAAAAAGTGTTAAACAAATCAAAATATATGTTATATTTGAGATTCTTCAAAGTAGCCACCCTTTGCCTTGATGACAGCTTTGCACATTCTTGGCATTCTCTCAACCAGCTTTATGAGGTAGTCACCTGAAATGCATTTAAATTAATAGGTGTGCCTTGTTAAAAGTTAATTTGTGGAATATCTTTCCATCTTAATGCGTTTGAGCCAATCAGGTGTGTTGTGACAAGGTAGGGGTGGTATACAGAAGATATGCCTATTTGGTAAAAGACCAAGTCCATATTATGGAAAGAACAGCTCAAATAAGCAAAGAGAAATGACAGTCCATCATTACTTTAAGACAAGAATTTCAGTCAATACGGAACATTTCAAGAACTTTGAACGTTTCTTCAAGTGCAGTCGCAAAAACCATCAAGCGCTATGATGAAACTGGCTCTCATGAGGACCGCCACAGGAAAGGAAGACCCAGAGTTACATCTGCTGCAGAGGATAAGTTCATTAGCGTTACCAGCCTCAGAAATTGCAGCCGAAATAAATGCTTCACAGAGTTCAAGTAACAGACACATCTCAACATCAACTGTTCAGAGGAGAATGCATGAATCAGGCCTTCATGATCGAATTATTGCAAAGAAACCACTACTAAAGGACAACAATAATAAGAAGAGACTTGCTTGGGCCAAGAAACACGAGCAATGAACATTAGACCGGTGGAAATCTGTCCTTATGTCTGCCGAGTCATAATTTGCGATTTTTGGTTCCATCCGCCATGTCTTTGTGAGACGCAGAGTAGGTGAACGGATGATCTCTGCATGTGTGGATCCTACCGTGAAGCATGGAGGAGTAGGTGTAATGGTGTGGGAGTGCTTTGCTAGTGACACTGTCTGTGATATATTTAGAATTCAAGGCATGGCTACCACAGCATTCTGCAGCGATACGTAATCCCGTCTGGTTTGCGCTTAGTGGGACGATCAATTGTTTTTCAACAGGACAATGACCCAACACACCTCCAGGCTGTGTAAAAAAATGGTATCACTGGGTGCTCAGTGCTGAATGGTTTTCAGATAACGTTAAGTGAGCTTCATGAGAATCAATCTCACTTGCAGAATGATTATCTCTATGGATATACACTGATACACACACCCATGCATACCGTGCACTTGTCCACACTCTCATGCACACACACACAAACACAAAGATCAAATGCAAGGCATGAATATCCCGGACTGGGTTCTTTTGCTAGTTTTGTGAGAGAGTGTGTACTGTAGAGTGTGCTGACCACTGCTTCATTTTGTTTTAGCCTGGAAGTGCTCCAGTCAGGCCATGAGAACCGATTAGGTGGTGTGGTGTTAAGCACAACTAAATCACTTTTCTATGCCTGCTTTTACTCTGTTTGTGCTAGCATCTACTGTTGGCATTAGTGTGGGCATTGCTATACAAAATACAAACTTGGGCAAGACAAGATGGCTTTGTGTTTCTAGTGTATGTACAGTTGAAGTCGGAAGTTTACATACACTTAGGTTGGAGTCATTAAAACTCGTTTTTCAACCACTCCACAAATTTGTTGTTAACAAACTATAGTTTTGCCAAGTAGGACATATACTTTGTGCATGACACAAGTAATTATTCCAACAATTGTTTACAGACAGATTATTTCACTTATAATTCACTGTATCACAATTTCACTGGGACAGAAGATTACATACACTAAGTTGTCTGTGCCTTTAAACAGCTTGGAAAATTCCAGAAAATTATGTCATGGCTTTAGAAGCTTCTGGTAGGTTAATTGACATCATTTGAGTCAATTGGATGTGTACCTGTGGATGTATTTCAACGCCTACCTTCAAACTCAGTGCCTCTTTGCTTGACATAATGGGAAAATAAAAAGAAATCCGCCAAGACCTCAGAAAGAAAATTGTAGACCTCCACAAGTCTGGTTCATCCTTGGGAGCAATTTCCAAACACCTAAATGTACCACGTTCATCTGTACAAACAATAGTCCGCGAGTATAAACACCATGGGACCACGCAGCCATCATACTGCTCAGGAAGGAGACGCGTTCTGTCTCCTAGAGATGAACGTACTTTGTTGTGAAAAGTGCAAGTCAATCCCAGAACAACAGCAAAGGACCTTGTGAAGATGCTGGAGGAAACAAGTACAAAAGTATCTATATCCACAGTAAAACGAGTCCTATATCGACATAACCTGAAAGGCTGCTCAGCAAGGAAGAAGCCACTGCTCCAAAACCGCCATAAAAAAGCCAGACTACGGTTTGCAACTGCACATGGGAACAAAGATCGTACTTTTTGGAGAAATGTCCTCTGGTCTGATGAAACAAAAATAGAACTCTTTGGCCATAATGACCATTGTTATGTTTGGAGGAAAAAGGGGGAGGCTTGCAAGCCGAAGAACACCATCCCAACCGTGAAGCACATGGGTGGCAGCATCATGTTGTGGGGGTGCTTTCCTGCAGGAGGGACTGGTGCACTTCACAAAATAGATGGCATCACGAGGAAGTAAAATTATGTGGATATATTGAAGGAATATCTCAAGACATCAGTCAGGAAGTTCAAGCTTGGTCGCAAATGGGTCTTCCAAATGGACAATGACCCCAAGCATACTTCCAAAGTTGTGGCAAAATGGCTTAAGGACAACAAAGTCAAGGTATTGGAGTGGCCATCACAAAGCCCTGACCTCGATCCTATAGAACATTTGTGGGCAGAATTGAAAATGCATATGCCGAGCAAGGAGGCCTACAAACCTGACTCAGTTACACCAGCTCTGTCAGGAGGAATGGGCCAAAATTCACCCAACTTATTGTGGGAAGCTTGTGGAAGGCTACCCGAAACATTTGACCCAAGTTAAACAATTTAAAGTCAATGCTACCAAATACTAATTGAGTGGATGGAAACTTCTGACCCACTGGGAATGCAATTAAAGAAATGCAATCTGAAATAAATCATTGTCTCTACTATTATTCTGACATTTCACATTATTAAAATAAAGTGGTGATCCTAACTGACCTAAGACAGGGAATGTTTACTTAGAATAAATGTCAGGAATTGTGAAAAATTGAGTTTAAATGTATTTGACTAAGGTGTATGTAAACTTCCGACTTCAACTGTATGTATGTATGTATGTATGTATGTATGTATGTATGTATGTATGTATGTATGTATGTATGTATGTATGTATGTATGTATGTATGTATGTATGTATGTATGTATGTATGTATGTATGTATGTATGTATGTATGTATGCATGTATGCATGTATGCATGTATGTATGTATGTATGTATGTATGTATGTATGTATGTATGTATGTACGTACAGTGTATAATATATATCAGCTATTGTATTGTCAGAGCACAGTGCTCTGAATGACTCGACACCCCCCCCCAAAAAAACGCAGTTAATTTCATAGTAGAAAAAGGAAACAAATAGCTGCCATTATGTAACCGCTCCCCTTTCCACATTTTTTCCCTTCCAGCTTATTTTCAGTCAAATGGTTTGTTTTGTTGTGAGTGTAGGTAGTTGGACTCCTTTTCATGATTAGCGGTTCAACAGTCCTATTCAGAGCTCCCTGCTCACAGCTTCTTACATAATAACCCTGGCTGTAGTTGCCATGTTCGGTTGGCGTACCAGCAGCACTATAAAACCAGACTGATGCCTCACAAAACTCCCTCCTCCGGTCTCTCTATAGGCCATGGTGCTTCAAAAACACATGGCTACACTCACCCTGGCCTGACACGTTCCTGGTTCTGCATTCATTTTAGTCTTAGTATCGGTTTTCATTTTCCCATTCTAAAACAAAAAACATGACTGGCAGAGCATTCATTCTATTCAATATCACAAATACCAATATTGGGAGCACACAAGCATAAAGGAAAGGTAGATTGTTTTGGCCTTCCAGAGTTTATATCCATCACACGCTTTTAGGGAGCCATAAATTGTCTCTTACCTGCACAAATAAATAAATAGCTGTTATGATGTCCAATGATCAACTGCCAGCCAAGGCAAGGCAGGATGAAAACTTATTTCACACAAAATGGCCTTTTGTGAGAAAATTATCAAATGAGATCACCAAGCTATACAGAGCACTAAGGCTGGGGGATATTTTATTTTCTGACGGCATGGGCCTACTTTCTTTTGAAATTTTTGTCAGAAACAGAAGTGGTTTTTGCTCACTTCACATAGACATCGTCACAGAAATCTCACACCATCCAACTTTAATTTCCTGCTGGCAAGGCAGACCAATCAGAAATCTCATCTCCAGACACTAAGTCAGTGAAAATGAGCTCTCAATGAGGTTATTGAAACATGAGTGTAACACTCCACTCCCCAACATCCTCTCCCCCAGCTCCATCAGATAAAACTAAGGCGATGCTCTCATCTCAAATACCAAACTTTACTTTGTGTGTACAGGTCCAGAGAGGAAATCCATATTTGTAATGAGCTGAATCATTCACCGGTTGTCTCTTAGCATCGCTCAGGCAACAGGGAAATGGCCAGTTGTATCTCTTGTACACAGACAGAACAGGAGTGAGTGAAGATACAGTGAAGTCTGAAGACATGACAAATCCCATTACCTCCGGTGGGCACATCAAAGAGCTGAGGTAGGGCCTCTGACTAAAGGGGGAGGTACACACACTCTGCATATTACCATCACTGTCACCCAACAATGTCTGCTACTGTACTGTCAGGCAGAGAACATCTATGAGTGGCCGTTGGGGGAGACAAAAACAAACATTCACTAGAGACGTTGCATAACCTTTGTTTAAATTGCGTAGAGCCCACAGACTGAGGAATAGGGGACTACATGAGAAATGGTAATGAACTGACACTATATAGTACATAAGGCTATAAACATCTGTATCCACCCCATTAATAATGGACTAATACCCTCCACTGTGCTATCATATTTCACATAAATTAACCATATTCTATAAAACTAGAAAAACTGAAGCTGCTATTTTTGTAAAGTATAAAAAAAGCCTTAAAAGTGAGTAACTTTCCAAAAACCCCTAGGTTTTCCAGAAGTCATGGTTAGACGATTCCTGGATTTCTTGCTTATTCCCTCCCGATTACAAGAATTTTCCAACTGGGATTTCTGGAGAACCTGTACATTTTGGGAAGATTACTGGAATTTTGCAACCCTAAAAGTGAGGGAATGAGATCTCCTGGATGGTGTATCTCTATCCAGCGCTGGCCTCCTTACCATCCCAGTTCTCCCTTCATCTCTCTGCCCTACATTCTGGAGTCAGAGCACCTTCCAAACACTAATCCCCAAGCAAGGGGCATATACAGAATGAAATTGTGCATATATAGAACTCACCGGAAAATGTTATTGCATTGCCATCTCTGTGGTGCTGTGTATGTTAAAGGACCAATGTAGTCAAACTTGATTTTCCTGAGATTGGAAAAATACTGTGAAATTGTGAAAATTATGATAATATCGTTTTTGTGTAAGAGCTGTTTGAAAAGACCACCTGAAATTTCAGCCTGTTTTGGTGGGAGTTTTGGCTTGCCTGGCGACATCACCAGGTGGTATAAGTTAATAGACCAATAACAAAGAGAATTTCAAACCTCTCTGCCAATAACAGCTAGTTCAGGTTACATATCCCTCCCATTAGGCTCGTCCAATTAGGACCCTCACTCAGACCACTCCCAGACAGTTCTAGCAAAATTCTTGCTTGAGAAATTGCTCTTTGCTAAGAAGCTTTTTTTTTTTAAAACAATCACAGTAAAGTACTTAATTGTTACCCAGAAATTATTTGATGTTTAGATCAAAACGGCTGCATTGGACCTTTGTGGCTCAGTTGGTAGAGCATGGTGTGTGCAACACCAGGGTTGTGGGTTCGATTCCCACGGGGGGCCAGTACAAAAACAACAAAAAAATCCATGAAATGTATGTATTCACTACTGTAAGTCGCTCTGGATAAGAGCGTCTGCTAAATTACTTAAATGTAAATGTTTAATGACAATCAGGGGAATCATAGGAAGGCCTATCAAAGACTGGGTTTACACAGGCAGCCAAATTCAGATCTTTTTTTTTCTTCTCACATTTGACCAATCAGATAAGCTCTGAAAATGTTCTGATGTGAAAAGATCGGATGTGAAAAGATCTGATGTGATTGGTCAAAAGCCCAATTAGTGGAAAAAATGATCAGAATTGGGCTGCCTGTTTAAACGCAGCCTAAATGCAGTTGTAAAATGGCTGTAATTGGCCGTCAGTCTTAATAGGAGCTATTTTGGTGTTTGGATCCAGAGGCCAGAAGTCGTTAGCTACAAGCAAATTAGGTCTCTGTACAAGCGGCATCATCATTATTCATGGGGAATGTTCCAAAAGCGTCAAACAGAAAGTCTTGTTTTTAATGAGGTACTTTTTTTTACACCAGTTCAAATGTACGATGGATACAATTTCACAAAAACATAATGTCAGAAGTTGTCCTCTCAATTATCTTGTAATGAAATCAGCATGATGTAAACATAAAGTGACACGTAATGCAGGTGTTGTGAGCATATTGAATCAAAGAGCCTGTCCTCCAATCAAGCAAATGACAATCAGAACAGGCCATCTGCATTCCTGGCCCTAATTGTGAAATATAGGGACTTAACAAGCTGTCTCCGCTCTCAAACTGTGAGGCTCCTAGTGTGTGTGTGTGTTACAGGTAACTGCCAAAATAGTGGAAACACTTGAGTAAATTAGGCATACAAAGTACACAACTGTTCAAAAGTTTGGGGTCACTTAGACATTTTCTTGTTTTTGAAAGAAAAGCACATTTTTTGTCCATTAAAATAACATCAAATTGATCAGAAATACAGTGTAGACATTGTTAATGTTGTAAATGATTTGAAAAGGCAGATGTTTTATGGAACATCTACATAGGCGGAAACGGCAGATTGTTTATGGAACATCTACATAGGTGTACAGAGGCCCATTAACAGCAACCATCACTCCTGTGTTCCAATGGCACGTTGTGTTAGCTAATCCAAGTTTATCATTAGAAAACCCTTTAGCAATTATGTTAGCACAGCTGAAAACTGTTGTTCTGATTAAAGAAGCAATAAAACTGTCTTTCTTTAGACGAGTTGAGTATCTGGAGCATCAGCATTTGTGGGTTCGATTACAGGTTCAAAATGGCCAAAAACAAAGACCTTAATTCTGAAACTCGTCAGTCTATTCTTGTTCTGAGAAATGAAGGCTATTCCATGTGAGAAATTGCCAATAAACTGAAGATCTCATAAAACGCTGTGTACTACTCTCTTCACAGAACAGTGCAAATTGTCTCTAACCAGAATATAAAGAGGAGTGGGAGGCACCGGTGCACAACTGAGCAAGAGGACAAGTACATTAGAGTGTCTAGTTTGAGAAACAGACGCCTCACAAGTCCTCAACTGGCAGCTTCATTAAATAGTACCCGCAAAACACCAGTCTCAACGTCAACAGTGAAGAGGAGACTCTGGGATGCTGGCCTTCTAGGCAGGATGACAATGGCCCCATCAACAGGGCACGAGTGGTCATTGAATGGTTTGACAAGCATCAAAACAATGTAAACCATACACCATGGCTGTCTGATCTCAACCCAATTGAACACTTATGGGAGAATGGTGCGACGGCTGAGACAGCGCTTTCCATCAACAAAACAAATGCTGAAATTTCTTATGGAAGAATGGTGTCACATCCCTCCAATAAAGTTCCAGACACTTGTAGAATCTATGCCAAGGTGCATTGAAGATGTTCTGGCTCGTGGTGGACCAACACCATATTAATACACTTAATGTTGGTGTTTCCTTTATTTTGGCAGTTACCAGTACCTCTCAGTTCTTTGATAGACAGTTTAGACATTAACCATGCATTCATAAGTTTGCTCATTAACAAAAAAGAATCAGAGTCTAGAATGTCTGCCGCAGGTGCACAGTGTCCTCTTATGATCCATCTTCATTCTAAGAGTGTTCAACCTTCCCAAGTTCTCGCACGTCACCCCGCTCCTCCGCACACTCCACTGGCTTCCAGTTGAAGCTCGCATCCGCTACAAGTCCATGGTGCTTGCCTACGGAGCTGTGAGGGGAACGGCACCTCCGTACCTTCAGGCTCTGATCAGTCCCTACACCCAAAGAAGGGCACTGCGTTCATCCACCTCTGGCCTGCTCGCCTCCCTACCTCTGAGGAAGCACAGTTCCCGCTCAGCCCAGTCAAAACTGTTCGCTGCTCTGGCACCCCAATGGTGGAACAAGCTCCCTCACGACGCCAGGACAGCGGAGTCAATCACCACCTTCCGGAGACACCTGAAACCCCATCTCTTTAAGGAATACCTGGGATAGGATAAAATAATCCTTCTACCCCCCCCAAAAAAAGATATAGATGTACTATTGTAAAGTGGTTGTTCCACTGGATATCATAAGGTGAATGCACCAATTTGTAAGTCGCTCTGGATAAGAGCGTCTGCTAAATGCCGTAAATGTAATGTAAATGGTTTTCTGCATGTGTGGGAGGGATTGTCATCATGGTCAGACTGAGGGGGAGAGGTGAGGGCACCACACACTAGAACCAAGCCCTGATCTCGGGCTTCTCACTTCAGTGAGTCAGGCTGTTGGGGAGAGATGTTACTGACAAAATCTGGCCAGCTACCTTCAGGACTGAGAGTACAGCCAGGCCTTTTAATCCCATGTGTAGGTATGATGAGCTGATGGACCAAAACACAAGGTGCACGTTGTTCAGCCAAACCCAGTCTACTGGCCTTCAGGGCATTCAGATTCTTTTGTTTCCATTTCAACACACTTTCTCTAGTGGTGGGGAAAAAACCCAATTGTCATACTTGAGTAAAAGTAAAGATACCTTAATAGAAAATGACTCAAGTAAAAGTTACATTACATTTACATGAGTAAAAGTCTAAAAGTTTTGTTTTAAATATACTTAAGTATCAAAAGCAAAAGTATAAATCCTTTTAAATTCCTTATATTGAGCAAACCAGACGGCACGATTTTACTATTTTGTTTAACTGACAGCCAGGGGCACATCAACACTCAGACATGATTTACAAACAAAGCATTTATGTATAGCGAGTGTATCAGATCAGATGCAGTAGGGATGACCAGGGATGTTCTCTTGATAAATGCGTGAATTGGACAATTTTTCTGTCCTGCTAAACTTACCAAATGTAACGAATACATTTGGATGTCAGGGAAAATGTATGGAGTAAAAAATACATTATTTTCTTTAGGAATGTGGTGAAGTAAAAGTAAGTTGTCAAAAATATAAAATAGTAAAGTACAGATACCCAAAAAACCTACTTAAGTAGTACTTTAAAGTATTTTTACTTAAGTACTTTACACCACTGAGTTGCTCTAGCTGAAAAATTGGAGATTACGTCAAGGACAAGGCCATGTTTTGGAGCCCGATAACTCAAGAACCTCCATCTGCATCCTAAACTATTATCAAATCTATGAGACACACCCCCCCCAAAAAATGTCTACCTATTAAAAATGTTTCTGCACACAATTCCTGGTGGGCACTGCTCATCCACAGCAGCTTTAAATGTGCCCACTTTAAACTTGATTGTGATTGACAGGGTCCTTAGGTAACCATGCCAGTCATCTGGAGGGTCCCTTCACTGCACTCAACAGTGATGGCCAAAAATGTGAATTCTCTGCATTTGTCCCCATCCTTTTTACCCAGTCAGTGCTATTCCAAGTCTCTGGCTCTCTTTCCCTGCTCTCTATAAAACCTTTATACAGATTATGGATGGCTGCATAAATACAAGGGGACTATTGGTCATTAGATGTTGTGTGTGGACATGTTTAAGTATACTTGTGGGGACCAGAAGTCCCCACAAGAATAGTAAAATAAAAAATTGACCAACCGGCACATTTTTGTTAGTCTCCACAAGGTCAAATGCTATTTCTAGGAGGTTTAGGGTTACGGTTAGAATTAGAATTAGCGTAAGGAGCTAGGGTTAGGTTTTCGGTTGAAGGTTAGGGAAAAGAAGATTTTGAATTGTATGTCCCCACAAGGTTAGTTGTACAAGACAGTGTGGGCCTCAGAGAGAGGCTTAGGGAGGGAGCAGAAAGACCGAAAGAGAGAGAAAGAGGAGGAAGAGTTAGTACGAGAGCCCTTTTGTAGCCTGACATTAAAGAGTCACATTGTAATCTATCAGATAATAGCCTGCAGGTCAGACAGAGTGCCTGGGGAGCAGGCAGCACCTGCTGCCATTCAGTCAAGGTGACAATGTGCCCATGTCACAATGTGCTGATGGCTGCAGTGTGCTGTGCCAAGCCACATGGGGCCTGAACAGTGCCTCTCATTAAGCATCCTGTATGGAAGTTAGTGTGGGCATCAGGATCATGTAAGACCTAAAAACCTCCGTGCAAAAACACAGCATGTAAACTGATTACCTTGACACATCACTCTGCGTGATGTCATTCATTAGGGGACAAAGTGGCACGACAAAAGCAGCACACCGCGGAAGAATTGCCCACATGCCCAGGTAACCTTGCACAGCTAAAACTATGCATGTACATTTACTTACACACGACCTTTCCCAGCACTGTGTTTCAAAAGCACATTGTAGTTGAAAGGTAGAGAGGGAGGAAGTGCGTATGGTGTAAAGCCAGGCAGACTGTCTCCAGAGCGGAGTACAAACACTCCCAGACTGTGCAGGCTCTCCTTCAAACACCCAGACAGCCAAAGGAATCCCCATAGACCATCAGTCCCTGCTTTGTATCCAGCTCTCACTGCATCATCCTCTCTCCCTCCCGCAACCAAAAACAACCAGCTTTTCATTCATTCCAATTTGACATCTAGCTCTATTCTGAAGATTATTGTGGAGAAAATGTTTTGGCAATCAAAAAGCTTTCCTGCCAAACTAAACAGTATCGTTTTTCACTAGTGACTAAGTTTAATACAATTTTGGTTATTGGTTCCATAGTCCATATAAAAATGTTCCCATATCAGTGTACGGCATCTTACCCTATCATGCACTTTCTGCTACATTTTAGTAGACACTCTTAACCGGAGCAACTTACAGGAGCAATTGGGGTTAAGTGCCTTGCGCAAGGGAACATCGGCATATTTTTCACCTAGTCGGCTCAGGGATTCAATCCAGTGACCTTTCGGTTACTGGTCCAACGCTCTTAACCGCTAGGCTACCTGCTGCCTGAAGCTCACCTTTCTGAGTAAAACGTAGAAAGAGAAGATTCACCCACTGTAGACGGAGAGAAGTTGGTTGTTGACAGAAATGGGTGAGTGCTGGAAATACATTGAAGGGTTTTCGAGGGGCTCTCCAACACCTCCCACCTACTCCTCTCAGACGGAGGGCACATGGTCCTCTTCAGCCTAGAGCCTGGCACACTGGAGGAGCATGGGCACAGGGCTGGGGGAGGGCACTGGTGCCCTTTGCAGACTCATCCTGTGCCCCCATCTCTGTATCCTGTCAGACACATAAGTACCACAGAGCCAATTCGCTTTCATCTGTCATCTGTGACTGATTCATTTAAACAAGTTTTTTGTTGTTGCAGGAAAACAAAGCTGTTTTGATGCTTCCGTTTTGCGTCATGAATGTTCATGAGCATATACTTTGAGGGGTGAAGGCCTGTGGGTGGCAATGACATAATCACAGTATATGCTCAGACCTGTTGTTTGACAGCTAACCTAAAAACTCTATCCAAAGGACCTTGCTTTCTGCAATGGAAATCATTCATTTCAATTTCTGAAACAAATCCTCTGAACTGTACAGTATTCAGCTTAGATATGCACGTACTGCCAACTGAGTTTGAATGCGTCAATACAAGTACAAAGACCGGCTCTAACTGCCATTTTGTGTACGGGTAATTCCTGCATCTCAACAAGGATGTTACTTAACTGACACCTAAGGGTCAAGTAGAAACCAACTCTTTGTACTCGTGTTATGATTGTACCTCTTATGTTTCCCTACATATGGTGACAACTATCAACTGCAAGCTTATCAAGTCATCCACCTTTCAAAACAGCTAGATGTTTCAGGCTTAACCAAAATCAGGTACTGCCATCTGCTGTTCAGTTCTTACATTGCATGTCTGAAGTTATTAAAGGGTCAATGCAGACATTTTTATATCAATGTCAAATAATTTTTCTGTAACAATTAAGTACCTTACTGTTAATGTTTTCAATTAAAATGGTCAAAAAGAAACAAAAACAGCTTCTTAGCAAAGATACATTTATCAAGCATGAATTTTGCTAGGTTTGTCTGGGAGTGGTACACAAGTGTAAAATCCATCCAAGAACTATGGAATACAAGTGTGTGAAGAAATTGGTTTATTGCATGCATTTACACTATCAATGTGAGAAGAGAAGGGTTGGGCCAAGCCAAAGCAACCCATAGCAAGAGAACCCGCCTCATAGTCAGGATCAACAGAAGGGTCCTCATCCTCCACAAGCTCCTGAGTGAGGGCCTCAACCCAGGTCTGCTGCTTCTCTTCATCAATGTCATCCTGCCTTATCTTGTTGCCCTACCCACAGGGCTTAGTGGGGGAGACTAACTCTGGAATAAACAGCAAACATTAACATAGCTACTTCCCCACTACCATTCCAGACAAAACACTGTATGGAAACCTTAAATATACATGCCTGGGGATAAGGAGCAGCAGATGCAGATGGGATCGCCTTGGGCGCTCTGCAAACGTCGGGGCAGGACAGCCAACAGTATGCACTTGGCCCGACACTTGTGGCCTGTTAGTCACTGGCAGACTGAACTAGTGCGGCCATCCTCTTTTGGAGCAGTGAAAGATCGCACTTTTTGGAGAAATGTCCTCTGGTCTGATGAAACAAAAATGGAACTGTTTGGCCATAATGACCATCGTTATGTTTGGAGGAAAAAGGGGGAGGCTTCCAAGTAGAAGAACACCATCCCAACCGTGAAGCACGGGGGTGGCAGCATCATGTTGTGGGGGTGCTTTGCTGCAGGAGGGACTGGTGCACTTCACAAAATAGATGGCATCATGAGCAGTAAAATTATGTGGATATATTGAAGCAACATCTCAAGACATCAGTCAGGAAGTTAAAGCTTGGTCGCAAATGGGTCTTCCAAATGGACAATGACCACAAGCAAACTTCCAAAGTTGTGGCAAAATGGCTTAAGGACAATAAAGTCAAGGTATTGGAGTGGCCATCCCTGACCTCAAACCTATAGAAAATTTGTGGGCAGAACTGAAAAAGCGTGTGCGAGCAAGGGGCCTACAAACCTGACTCAGTTACACCAGCTCTGTCAGGAGGAATGGGCCAAAATTCACCCAACCTATTGTGGGAAGCTTGTGGAAGGCGATCTGAAACGTTTGATCCAAGTTAAACAATTTAAGGGCAATGCTACCAAATACTAATTGAGTGTATGTAAACTTCTGGCCCACTGGGAATGTGATGAAAGAAATAAAATCTGAAATAAATCATTGTCTCTACTATTATTCTGACATTTCACATTCTTAAAATAAAGTGGTGATCCTAACTGACCTAAGACAGGGAATTTTTACTAGGATAAAATGTCATCGTGAAAAACTGAGTGTAAATGTATTTGGCTAAAGTGTATGTAAACTTCCGACTTCAACTGTACATCCCCCCCCACTTCTAAAACCAAAGTTGAGCCCCTGCTTTACTTTTCAATTTATATGTTTGACTACTTTTACTTTTACTCCACTACATTCCTAAAGAAAATAATGTACTTTTTACTCCATACATATTCCCTGACACCCAAAAGTAGTTATTACATTTTGAATGCTTAGCAGGACAGGGAAATGGTCCAATTCACACTCTTATCAAGAGAACATCCCTGGTCATCCCTACTAGCTCTGATCTGGCAGACTCCCTAAACACAAATGCTTAGTTTGTAAATTATGTCTGTGCTGGAGTGTGCCACTGGCTATCCGTTTTTTTTTTTTAAACAATCTGGTTTGCCCTCTGGTTTGCATAATATAAGGAATGTGAAATTATTTAGAAATGTACTTTTACTTTTGATACTTAAGTATATTCTGGCAATTACATTTACTTTTGATACTCAAGAATATTAAAACAAAATACTTTTAGACTTTTACTCAAGTAGTATTTTACTGGGTCACTTTCACTTTTACTTTTAATTCATTTTGTATTAAGGTATCTTTACATTTACTAAAATAAACTCAGCAAAAAAAGAAACGTCCTCTCACTGTCCATTGCGTTTATTTTCAGCAAACTTAACACGTGTAAATATTTGTATGAACATAACAAGATTCAACAACTGAGATATAAACTGGACAAGTTCCACTGACGTGACTAACAGAAATGGAATAATGTGTCCCTGAACAAAGGGGGGGTCAAAATCAAAAGTAACAGTCAGTATCTGGTGTGGCCACCAGCTGCATTAAGTACTGCAGTGCATCTCCTCCTCATGGACTGCACCAGATTTGCCAGTTCTTGCTGTGAGATGTTACCCCACTTTTCCACCAAGGTACCTGCAAGTTCCCGGACATTTCTGGGGGGAATGGCCCTAGCCCTCACCCTCCGATCCAGCAGGTCCCAGACGTGCTCAATGGGATTGAGATCCGGGCTCTTCGCTGGCCATGGCAGAACACTGACGTTCCTGTCTTGCAGGAAATCACTCACAGAACGAGCAGTATGACATTGTCATGCTGGAGGGTCATGTCAGGATGAGCCTGCAGGAAGGGTACCACATGAGGGAGGAAGATGTCTTCCCTGTAACGCACAGCGTCGAGATTGCCTGCAATGACAACAAGCTCAGTCCGATAATGCTGTGACACACCGCCCCAGACCATGACGGACCCTCCACCTCCAAATCGATCCCGCTCCAGAGCACAGGCCTCGGTGTAACGCTCATTCCTTCGACGATAAACGCGAATCTGACCATCACCCCTGATGAGACAAAACCACGACTTGTCAGTGAAGAGCACTTTTTGCCAGTCCTGTCTGGTCCAGCGACTGTGCGTTTGTGCCCATTTGCAATGTTGTTGCCGGTGATGTCTGGTGAGGACCTGCCTTACAACAGGCCTACAAGCCCTCAGTCCAGCCTCTCTCAGCCTATTGCGGACAGTCTGAGCACTGATGGAGGGATTGTGCGTTCCTGGTGTAACTCGGGCAGTTGTTATTGCCATCCTGTACCTGTCCCGCAGGTGTGATGTCCGGATGTACCGATCCTGTGCAGGTGTTGTTACACGTGGTCTGCCACTGCGAGGATGATCAGCTGTCCGTTCTGTCTCCCTGTAGCGCTGTCTTAGTTGTCTCACGGACATTGCAATTTATTGCCCTGGCCACATCTGCAGTCCTCATGCCTCCTTGCAGTATGCCTAAGGCACATTCACGCAGATGAGCAGGGACTCTGGGCATCTTTCTTTTGGTGTTTTTCAGAGTCAGTAGAAAGGCCTCTTTAGTGTCCTAAGTTTTCATAACTGTGACCTTAATTGCCTACGGTCTGTAAGCTGTTAGTGTCTTAATGACAGTTCTACAGGTGCAAGTTCATTAATTGTTTATGGTTTACTAAACAGTGTTTAAACCCTTTACAATGAAGATCTGTGAAGTTATTTGAATTGTAAAATTGTTTATTTAAAGACAGGGTCCAGAAAAAGGGATGTTTCTTTTCTTGCTGAGTTTATAACAATTGGGTACTTTTTCCACCACTGATTTTAGGACCATAATATATAATATTTTATTGAAACTGAGTAGGCTACAGAATAAATATAATAAACTAAACAAAAAAGCACAACATTAGCAATAATGCCAACAGCTACCTCTTTACAAGGGAAATTCTTGCTTTGTTTTGTTCTTATTAAAAATACTGTACACATATTTAGTAGATGTTATTATGGGTGTAGCGAAATGCTTGTGTTCCTAGCTCCAACAGTGCAGTAATATCTAACAATACACTACAATACACACAAATATTTAGTATATTTATTATATTTTGTTAATTAGGTCTTTCCCTCTGAACAAAAATAACCACACTTGGTTAGAGCTTCCGCTACTAGACAAACACCGTCACATGTACGCACACACGGTACTCCAAAAGTGGGAGATCAGGAGGGGGTGAGGGGGAAGTCACAGGTATAAAGCCCCGCTGGTTTCTCTCCAGACCAATCTAGCCAAGCCTACCCAAGACGCGTACTGGTGAACGGGAGAGACACACACACAACAATCACAATGAACAAAAATATGACAGTGACACGCACCATCAGCATTGGAACTATTGGCAGTAGTGCAAAACCCAGTTGCGCAGGGATGCGTGCGCTTTTGTGGGCCACCTCCAGCACGCACTCTCTAGGGAATTCCTTCGGATCAGACTGCCACTCAAGTAAGGACAACATCTTCAGCAATATTCTGACGCCTGGCAGTATTCCACAGTTTACCATTCCCAGTCTTCACCATTCCCAAGAGGATGATGGAGAGGAGGCAGACGAAGGTTTTGGAAGCCCTGAAGTGGACACCGGCTGTTTATCTCTTTCAGCCTCTTCGCTCTCTTTATCAGCGTCATCCTCAAACTTTGTGTCTCCAACTGAGCGAAAAGCCCACCGGACCATCTCAGACCCCTTCACCCAAAAGCGGTCTCCCCTCCACAAGGAGAGCTCGTACCCCAGCCCCTACCTGGAGCCTGAGCAGTGTCTCGACCCAACCACCAGAGCTGCCCTGTCTCTGCCTCACCTTGCCAAGGTCACCACCCCATATGGCTTTGTCACCCTGAGTCAGAGCCCTCAGATGGCCAACGAGGAGGCTCTGCTTTTCCAAGCTGGGCTCCGGCGGCTACACAAGGACGAGGACAGCGTCCACCACAGGACACAGGCCATTCACATCAAACCCAATGCCTCCAGACGGTCGTCTGCCATCCAACACCTCTCCAGAGAATATAGTATCTCACAGACTGAAGCAGCACCAAAGGAGGAGATACAGCAAACCATCTCCCCAGTATCATCCTCATCCTCCACCGCCTCACAGAAACATGCCACAGGAGTCAAACCTAAATGTCGGCTGTGGGGAGTTCTACGCAAACACTTCACAACTCAGGAGATCGAGTGATTGTTCTATCAGAAAATAAGTCATAAGGATAGTAGGATACCCTTTACATTACAGGAAATAACCAACAAGACATTTCTACAGCTTACAGATTTATCTTGATTATGCATTCTCTACTTCAGCATGTTTTGCTAAGGACCCATTTGTGATTTGTGATATAAACAGTATAGACCGTATTTGCACATTTTCAGTTCCACACATGTTAATTAATGTGATGCATTGTATTGGTGTTCTGTCAAATCCAACAATAAAACATTGCATTCATATGAAAGCTGATCATGAATTCATCATTTTGTTTAAATGCCATGAAGAAGCCTTTCATAAACAGTCTCCTCTAAAGACAGGTACATATCTCATGAAATCCAGATGACTGGCTACTATATTAGTTATGGCTACATGCTAGATACATTTTTTAAAGATTTCCAATTTCCAAGACGCACTTGTTGGATTTACAATTAAAGTAATTTTTTTATGAATAATATTGTCCCTCAAAATAAATCCAACTGAGATGGTGTAGGCTATCTCTTGGATTATATCATCATGGTTGTGGATGTACATTCATGTTGCACTGCCCAATCTTTATGCTAATGGATTATAAAACTCCATCCCACCAAAACAGGCTGAAATTTCAGGCGGTCTTTTCAAACAGACATCCCAATCTAACATGCACCATCATTAACAACACATAGAATAGCTGTATATTTTCAATGGTTTATTACTCTTCAGATTACTATTTAAAGCTACATATCCTAAAGGATTATGTATTTCAGCAACTCAATCTGTTGCAGATGAGAGATTGTACGAGCCGTATATCCAACAGTCTGTAAAGCTGAAGTGCACATTGTTCAAAGTGTGCTGACGCAACGTCTGCTGTGAGATAGACCCTGTTCTCTGTGGCTCTCATCATATGAGTAGCTCTTAAGGGAAAGGACACTAGCGCCTAATGATGTCTACCCTTCTACTGATACTCATTATATATCTCTCTCAGATCTAGATTATCATTAAGAGGGAGAGTGCCTCACTCTGGGATAAAGACTAAAGATGAAACCCTATAATTCTAAAAACAAATCACACAAACCCCTTGTCTGAAGAGCACTTGGCCTAATATATTTCAATAAGATTATCATGTTTCAGGTATGACTCAGGTGCAGACAGTGTTGAAGAAACCAAAGTTTATTCTTTAAACAGGGGCAGGCAAACGACAGGTCAATGCAGGCAGGGGTCAATAATGCAGAGAGGGTGTAAAGGGTCCAGAACGGCAGGCAGTCTCAGGGTCAGGGCAGGCAGGGGTCAATAATCCAGAGAGGGTGTAAAACAGCGGAACAGCAGGCGGGCTCAGGGTCAGGTCAGGCAGAGGTCGGTAATCCAAAGTAGAGGCAAAGGTACAGGCCAGCAGGCAGGAATGGTCAAAAACCAGGAAACTAGAAAACGGGGACTATAGCAAAGACAGGTGCAAGGGAAACCACTGGTAGGTTTGAACGAACAAAACAAACTGGCACAGACAGACAGAAAACACAGGTATAAATACACAGGGGATAATGGGGAATATGAGCGACACCTGGGGTGGGTGGAGACAAGCACAAGATCAGGTGAAACAGATCAGGGCATGACAAAGATAATGGAACCAGATATTCATTCTCGGAATAATGCCCACTGCAAATTAAGAAAGTTGCATTTACAAGCTTGTTTAAACCTATTCATGCTAACCAATAGGCCTACAGTGTGCTATTGTTATACCTGTATGAATTCTAATCCCTCTCTGCACTTCAACAATAACAGGTCCAACCTCCCATCTTCCCAAGGACTGAATGTCCAAGTAGAGTGACTGTTAGTCATGCCAGATACCTTCAATGATGTTCTCCGAGATAAGCCAAAGACACTCTGCAACCCAAGACGGGCTGTACTGAAATATGAATAGATCTATAGCACCCACAAAATGTTGCATCATTACTAGGAACATCAATTAGAGTGACCACAATGACAAATGGAAATGGCTGACTGACCAGTGGCCTTGTGGGTATGATCCTCTACCATAGGCCTAAGCAGGGATTCACTCAATCATAAACATTATGCACAATGAACATCAGGGTAAATACAATAAGACAGTTGTAGAGTTGACAAAACAACACAGATCAGACACATTGTTATGCTAAATTGTTTATAAAACAAAGACAGTAATATTCTTTATGGGAGTACAGTGTACAACATGAATTGACACGTGCTTGTCAAAACAGATGCATCCCAAAGTAATTGGGGGCAAGCACATTGAAGAAGAAGAAGAAGGCAAAGTACAATGGAGGCAGAGACCAAGTGTGTGATTGATCTAACTAAAAAGGGGAGTGAGAGAAAAAAAGAGTGTGTGAAGTTGGGAGTTTCTTTTTGATGTTCATCCTTATTTTGCAGTTGAGGTTATTGCATAAGTACTGCTATGCCATCACACAGACACTACTTTTCTTGTAGAGAGAGAGAGAGTGAATCAGTTATTGAACTCATTGCGCTTTATGGTTGTGAGGTCTGGGGTCCGCTCACCAACCAAGAATTCACAAAATGGGACAAACACCAAATTGAGACTGCATGCAGAATTCTGCAAAAATATCCTCCGTGTACAACGTAAAACACCAACTAATGCATGCAGAGCAGAATTAGACCAATACCCACTAATTATCAAAATCCAGAAAAGAGACGTTAAATTCTACAACCACCTAAAAGGAAGCGATTCCCAAACCTTCCATAACCTACAGAGAGATGAACCTGGAGAAGAGTCCCCTAAGCAAGCTGGTCCTAGGGCTCTGTTCACAAACACAAACAGACCCACAGAGCCCCAGGACAGCAACACATTTAGACCCAACTAAATCATGAGAAAACAAAAAGATAATTACTTGACACATTGGAAAGAATTAACAAAAAAACTGAGCAAACTAGAATGCTATTTGGCCCTAAACAGAGAGCAGAATACCTGACCAATGTGACTGACCCAACTTAAGGAAAGCTTTGACTATGTGCAGACTCAGTGAGCATAGCCTTGCTATTGAGAAAGGCCGCCGTAGGCAGACCTGGCTCTCAAGAGAAGACAGGCTATGTGCACACTGCCCACAAAATGAGGTGGAAACTGAGCAGCAAATCCTAACCTCCTGCCAAATGTACGACCATATTAGAGACACATGTTTCCCTCAGATTACACAGATACACAAAGAATTCAAAAACAAACCTGATTTTGATAAACTCCCATATCTACTGGGTGAAATACCACAGTGTGTCATCACAGCAGCAAAATGTGTGACCTGTTGCCACAAGAAAAGGGCAACCAGTGAAGAACAAACAAAATTGTAAATATACTGCTCAAAAAAATAAAGGGAACACTTAAACAACACATCCTAGATCTGAATGAAAGAAATAATCTTATTAAATACTTTTTTCTTTACATAGTTGAATGTGCTGACAACAAAATCACACAAAAATAATCAATGGAAATCCAATTTATCAACCCATGGAGGTCTGGATTTGGAGTCACACTCAAAATTAAAGTGGAAAACCACACTACAGGCTGATCCAACTTTGATGTAATGTCCTTAAAACAAGTCAAAACGAGGCTCAGTAGTGTGTGTGGCCTCCACGTGCCTGTATGACCTCCCTACAACGCCTGGGCATGCTCCTGATGAGGTGGCGATGGTCTCCTGAGGGATCTCCTCCCAGACCTGGACTAAAGCATCCGCCAACTCCTGGACAGTCTGTGGTGCAACGTGGCGTTGGTGGATGGAGCGAGACATGATGTCCCAGATGTGCTCAATTGGATTCAGGTCTGGGGAACGGGCGGGCCAGTCCATAACATCAATGCCTTCCTCTTGCAGGAACTGCTGACACACTCCAGCCACATGAGGTCTAGCATTGTCTTGCATTAGGAGGAACCCAGGGCCAACCGCACCAACATATGGTCTCACAAGGGGTCTGAGGATCTCATCTCGGTACCTAATGGCAGTCAGGCTACCTCTGGCGAGCACATGGAGGGCTGTGCGGCCCCCCAAAGAAATGCCACCCCACACCATGACTGACCCACCGCCAAACCGGTCATGCTGGAGGATGTTGCAGGCAGCAGAACGTTCTCCACGGCGTCTCCAGACTCTGTCACGTCTGTCACGTGCTCAGTGTGAACCTGCTTTCATCTGTGAAGAGCACAGGGCGCCAGTGGCGAATTTGCCAATCTTAGTGTTCTCTGACAAATGCCAAACGTCCTGTACGGTGTTGGGCTGTAAGCACAACACCCACCTGTGGATGTCGGGCCCTCATACCACCCTCAAGGAGTCTGTTTCTGACCGTTTGAGCAGACACATGCACATTTGTGGCCTGCTGGAGGTCATTTTGCAGGGCTCTGGCAGTGCTTCTCCTGCTCCTCCTTGCACAAAGGCAGAGGTAGCGGTCCTGCTGCTGGGTTGTTGCCCTCCTACGGCCTCCTCCACGTCTCCTGATGTACTGGCCTGTCTCCCGGTAGTGCCTCCATGCTCTGGACACTACGCTGACAGACACAGCAAACCTTCTTGCCACAGCTCGCATTGATGTGCCATCCTGGATGAGCCAGGAAGCATAGGAACTGAGAAGTGGTCTGTGGTCCCCACCTGCAGAACCACTCCTTTATTGGGAGTGTCTTGCTTATTGCCTATAATTTCCACCTGTTGTCTATTCCATTTGCACAACAGCATGTGAAATTTATTGTCAATCAGTGTTGCTTCCTAAGTGGACAGTTTGATTTCACAGAAGTGTGATTGACTTGGAGTTACATTGTGTTGTTTAAGTTTTCCCTTTATTTTTGTTGAGCAGTGTACAACCCATATTTATGTTGATTTATTTTTCCTTTTGTACTTTAACCATTTGCACATTGTTACAACACTGTATATATACATAATATGACATTTGTAATGTCTTTATTATTTTGGAACTTCTGTGAGTGTAATGTTTACTGTACATTTTAATTGTTTATTTCACTTTTGTATATTATCTACTTCACTTGCTTTGGCAATGTTAACATATGTTTCCCATGCCAATAAAGCCCCTTGAATTGAATGGAATTGAGTGAGTGAGTGAGTGAGTGAGTGAGTGAGTGAGTGAGTGAGTGAGTGAGTGAGTCAGTGAGGTTATTAATACAAACCTGAGCAATAATATTTCAGACTTCGAGTTCCATTAGAGTTTGACAGACTGGTATTCTGAGTGAAAGAGACAGTGACCAGGCAATAGATTGTGCAGTAATGGATCTAACTCATAGAGCAGAGAGACAGAGTGGACCCTGAGTGTTGCCTATCAAACAGTGCAGGTAAGACAAAAACCCAGAAACACTGTGCTTTAAAACACGGTGCTTTAAATCTCACATATTTTAAGCATTTGAAGGTTCAGAGAGACTGTCAAGACACTGCATGGAGCGCTATGCAGCTTCTGTACTGTATGCACATACTTTAAGTCAGCAGGACAAAGGGTAGCAGATAAATGACTGATTGTGAATTACAGTTTTGTGTGTGTAATGTGTGTATGCATGTGGGTGTTTGTGTGGATATGTTTAGGAGTCTCTACTCGTGAGGCTCCAGTGTGGGTTTCAGTGTGGGTTTCAGTGTGGGTTTCAGTGTGGGTTTCAGTGTGGGTTCCAGTGTAGATATGGAGTTGGATGGAATGTCTCTAGCCCATTGGGACCCCATTAGCACCAGGGTCAACCTGCACAGACGTGTGCTCTGCAGCCACTGACTGCCATGCACCCCAGTGTCCCATACACCAGCACTATGGTGTGTACAACACCCAGCTTACTTTATCAGTCACTATATAATTATATTATTCAATTGATTTCAATTATGAAATGGATAAAGGATATCAATTCTTTAGACATTTGCTTTTTCCAGTAAAAAAATGAATAGCAATTGTCTTTTAGCCTCTCATTTATCTTTCTTCTCTTGCCCTGCTTCCCTTTTCTCATGTGAAATGAATTGAAGGAAGTGACACCTAAAACCAGACCTATGCTGATAGAGGCCCGCTGTAACCACAACATTGTCACAAGCTCAACTAAATACACTAGCTCCTGTCAAATGTTTAATCTACATAACCTACAACATTTTTATCTCTTTCATTATAAATCGGGTAGTTTAAGCCCTGGATGCTGATTGTCTGAAAGCCGTGGTATTTGAGACATTATAAACTGGAAGGGTCAAGCCCTGAATGCTGATTGGCTGACAGCTGTGGTATATCAGACCGTATACCACGGGTATGACAAAACTTTTATTTTTACTGCTCTAATTACATTGGTAACCAGTTGATAATAGCAATAAGGCACCCCGGGGGTTTGTGTTATATGGCCAATATACCACGGTTAAGGGCTGTGTCCAGGCACTTCGCGTCGCGTCCTTTTTAACAACATCCCTTAGCCGTGGTGTTTTGGCCATATACCACACCCCCTCGAGCCTTAATGCTTAATTATAAACTGGGTGATTTGAGCCATGAAATGTGTAACTTGAATGCTGATTAGCTGAAAGCTGTGGTATATTTAAGCAATAAGGCAGGAGTGCCTGAAAACAGCCCTTAGCCGTGGTATATTGGCCATATAGGTCACGATTGACTGTAGAGAAGGACCAAGGCGCAGCGTGCGTTGAGTTCCACATTTTATTTTTGTGAAACTTTACAACCAACAACAAAAAAAAGAAACAACCAACAAACTGTGACGACAGAGGTGCTACATGCACTGACTCAAAAATAAGATCCCACAAACAACAGGTGGGAAAAGGCTGCCTAAATATGATCCCCAATCAGAGACAACGAGATACAGCTGCCTCTGATTGGGAACCATATCAGGCCAACATAGATATACAAAACTAGAGTACCCACCCTAGTCACACCCTGACCTAACCAAAATAGATAATTAAAAGGATCTCTAAGGTCAGGGCGTGACAGTACCCCCCCCACCCCAAAGGTGCGGACTCCGGCCGCAAAACCTGACTCTATGGGGGAGGGTCCGGGTGGGCATCTAGCCTCGGTGGCGGCTCCGGTTCGGGACGTAGACCCCGCTCTGCCATCTTCGGTGGCCACTCTGGTGCGAGGATCGTCGCCGGAGGCTCCGGACCATGGGCCGTCGCCGGAGGAACCGGACCGTGGGCCGTCTCAGGAGGTTCCGGACCGTGGGCCGTCTCAGGAGGTTCCGGACCGTGGAACTGTCGCCGGAAGCTCTGGACTGGGAACTGTCGCCGGAAGCTCTGGACTGGGAACTGTCGCCGGAAGCTCTGTACTGGGAACTGTCGCCGGAAGCTCTGGACTGGGAACTGTCGCTGGAAGCTCTGGACTGTGAAAGCACACTGGAGGTCTGGAGCGTAGAGCTGGCACAACGTGTCCTGGACAGATGACCACCTTCGCACGGCAAGTGCGGGGGGCTGGCACAGGACGCACTGGGCTGTGGAGGCGCACTGGAGACATGGTGCGTAGAACCGGCACACATTGTACCGGAACAGTGAGACACACCTCAGGGCGAGTGCGTGGCGGAGACACAGGACGTACCGGACTGGGGAGGCACACTGGAGGCCAGATGCGTGAAACTGGTGCATATGACACCGGACTGGTGTCACGCTCCTCAGCATGCCCGCTCTGCAGCGCTCTCAACGCCAACACCTCTGTCTGGAATCTTTCGTCGAGTTACTCACTCGACTCCCTGACCGACTACGCTGACTACTCCGTGAGCCCCCCACTCCCCAAAGAAAATGTGGGATGTCTTTTGGGCTTGCGTCCTGGCCGCGCACCCTGGCGTCGTCCTCGTTCCTCCTTTGCTGCTTCCGCCTGTTTCCATGGCAGGCTTTTGTCTCCTGCCATTATTTCCTCCCAAGTCCCGGATGTCCTCCACTCCTGGCTTTCCTCCCAGGCCCAGGATCCCTGCTTCTCCTGGACATGCTGCTTGGTCCATTGGTGGTGGGATCTTCTGTCACAATTGAGTGTAGAGAAGGACGAAGGCGCAGCGTGCTCTGAGTTCCACATTTTATTTTTGTGAAACACAGAGGTGCTACATGCACTGACTCAAAAATAAGATCCCACAAACAATAGGTGGGAAAAGGCTGCCTAAATATGATCCCCAATCAGAGACAATGAGATACAGCTGCCTCTGATTGGGAACCATATCAGGCCAACATAGAAATACAAAACTAGAGTACCCACCCTAGTCACACCCTGACCTAACCAAAATAGAGAATTAAAAGGATCTCTAAGGTTAGGGCGTGACAATATATCACAAATCCCCGAGGTGCCTTATTGCTATTAGAAACTGGTAACCAGCGTAATTAGAGCAGTAAAAATAAATGTTTTGTCATACCCGTGGTATACGGCCTGATATACCACTGCTGTCAACCAATCAGCATTCAGGGCTGGAACCACCCAGTTTACAACAGACCGTATACCGCAGGTATGACAAAACATGTACAGTTGAAGTCTGAAGTTTACATACAATTTAGCCAAATACATTTAAACTCAGTTTTTCACAATTCCTGACATTTAATCCTAGTACAAATTCCCTGTCTTAGGTCAGTTAGGATCACCACTTTATTTTAAGAATGTGAAATGTCAGAATAATAGTAGAGACAATGATTTATTTCAGCTTTTATTTCTTTCATCACATTCCCAGTGGGTCAGAAGTTTACATACAGTCAATTAGTATTTGGTAGCATTGACTTTAAATTGTTTAACTTGGATCAAACATTTCGGGTAGCCTTCCACAAGCTTCCCACAATAAGTTGGGTGAACTTTGGCCCATTCCACCTGACAGAGATGGTGTAAATGAGTCAGGTTTGTAGGCCTCCTTGCTTGCTCATGCATTTTCAGTTCTGCCCACAAATTTTCTATAGGATCGTGGTCAGGGCTTTTGTGATGGCCACTCAAATACCTTGACTTTGTTGTCCTTAAGCCATTTTGCCACAACTTTGGAAGTATGCTTGGGGTCATTGTCCATTTGGAAGACCCATTTGCGACCAAGCTTTAACTTCCTGACTGATGTCTTGAGATGTTGCTTCAATCATTTTCCTGCTCATGATGCGATCTATTTTGTGAAGTGCACCAGTCCCTCCTACAGCAAAGCACCCCCACAACATGATGCTGCCAACCCCGTGCTTCACGGTTGGGATGGTGTTCTTCTGCTTGCAAGTCTCCGCCTTTTTCCTCCAAACATAACAATGGCCATTATGGCCAAATAGTTATATTTTTGTTTCATCAGACCAGAGGACATTTCTCCGGAAAGCAGTGGCTGGCAGTGGCTTCTTCCTTGCTGAGCGGCCTTTCAGGTTATGTCGATATAGGACTCGTTTTACTGTGGATATAGATACTTTTGTACCTGTTCCACCAGCATCTTCACAAGGTCCTTTGCTGTTGTTCTGGGACTGATTTGCACTTTTCGCACCAAAGTACGTTCATCTCTAGAAGACAGAACGCGTCTCCTTCCTGAGCTGTATGACGGTTGCGTGGTCCCATGGTGTTTATACTCACGTACTATTGTTTGTACAGATGAACGTGGTACCTTCAGGCATTTGGAAATTGCTCCCAAGGATGAACCAGACTTGTGGAGGTCTACAATTTTTTTTCTGAGGTCTTGGCTGATTTCTTTTGATTTTCCCATGATGTCAAACAAAGAGGCACTGAGTTTGAAGGTAGGCCTTGAAATACATCCACAGGTACCCCTCTAATTGACTCAAATTATGTCCATTAGCCTATCAGAAGCTTCTAAAGCCATGACATCATTTTCGGGAATTTTCCAAGATGTTTAAAGGCACAGTCAACTTAGTGTATGTAAACTTCTGACCCACTAGAATTATGATACAGTGAATTATAAGTGAAATAATCTGTCTGTAAACAATTGCTGGAAAAATTACTTGTGTCATGCACAAAGTAGATGTCCTAACCGACTTGCCAAAACTGTAGTTAGTTTAACAAGAAATTTGTGGAGTGGTTGAAAAACAAGTTTTAATTACTCCAACCTAAGTGTATGTAAACTTCCGACTTAAACTGTATTTGTCCTGTTCTAATTATTGATTACATTGGTAACCAGTTCATTATAGCAATAAGGCACCTCGAGAGTTTGTGCTATATGGCCAATATACCACAGCTAATAGTTGTATTCAGGCACTGTAATGGCCATATACCACATCTCCTGGGCCGTATTGCTTAAGTAGAAGTCTTCTTCTGTATTTTCTCTTCCTTATTCTGAAGAAGTTTTCAATAATCATAGAGAGTCAAAGTGTGAAACTAGGCAATGATTTCTCTGGAAAGTTTCTGTTCTGACGATGACTTGTTCTATACTTACCGCTAACTCTCAGAACCCTCTTACTGTGATCAAGAGAGATTTTTCTCAAAGAGCAGTACCCCACCACCAGTGCCCAAGAAGAGGCTGGCTCGCACTCTATCCCTACCAGGGGTCTATCTGTGTCCTATCTCCCCAGTGCCTGCTACCCTGCCGTTACCAAAACTATGACAACACTCTCTACATGCCGGTCCCCATCACAGACACTCAGGCCCATGTAGAGAGAGATGAAGAAAAACCAGTCCAGAAGAGCCCTCTCCACTTGCAGCCCCTATCTCAACTGAACTTCGATACACCTGACAAACAGCTTCACTATTTCTTCAGAAGTTCTACAATCAGGGGAATATTTCTCTAGGCATTCAGCATTGCCACCTACTGTTCCTGAGAAATATGGCACAGCACCTGGAGGCTGGGGTTCTCCTGATGAGAGAGTCCAGTGAATAAGTTGGTGCATTTCGGCTCAAAGATTTCCTGTTCTGTGAAAACTACCAGCCCATGCAGATAGCAGGTTCACTGTACTACAGCCCGAATACCCCAACGTTTCCAGGGAAGATGCTATACTCATAATATATAGGTTATACTCATAATATATAGCCTACACAGTATTCATACTTGTCATGTGCACAGTGCAAAAATCAAGCAAAATGCAAACACAGCAAACAGCCACAATCAAAAATAGGAGATAATTACCAAAAAGTGGCATTTCTATACTCTACCTCAAGCCACAGTCATGATCTGCACCCTTATGCCAAGTTTGGTAACCCCTAACTCACATGTTCAAACCCCAGTGACATACACTTTCTCTGAACTGCCAACAGGTGTTGAGCAACCCAACAGACTGCAAAGACAACAGCAAACATCCATGGGTTAGAAAGGGCTGTTTTGTAAGACTGTACAATAGAGAAGTCAACCAACTTTGATGCGACTTGTTTACAAAAGGAAAGGTTTTCGGATGTTCATATTTTCTCGCTGGTTTCATTCCCAGGTAAACAGTGAAGTTTCCCCCTCGTCTCATCCTACCTCAGTGTCGCCCCATGTCAACATCCAGTAGGTCATTGTATCTTTCCCATCATGACCAGCACTGGAGAAAGAACCTGGAACCAAAACCAAAATCACTTCAGACTCCTCACAGTCTGATCATTGTGACAGAATCACCAAATTGAGGCAGACAAAAATCTGAGGACAGCGGTGGCCCGGCCTACAGTTGTTTCACTATTGCACACGGGACACACAGTGACTTTTGAGAGAGACTCAGGGTTGGGTAGGTTACTTTCTAAATGTAATCCGTACAGTTTCTAGCCTAGTGGTTAGTGTTGGGCCAGTAACCAAATGGTTGCTGGATCAAATCCCTGAGCTGACAAGGTAAAAATCTCTTGTTCTGCCCCTGAGAAAGGCAGTAAACCCACTGTTCCCCTGGGTGCTGTGGATGTTGATTAATGCAGTCACCTGCACCTCTCTAATTCAGAGAGGTTGGGTTAAATGTAGAAGATACATTCACTTGGACAACTGACTAGGTATTCCCCTTAGTTACCTGTCCAAAATTGTTACATAACTTTTGGATTACCCAAACTCAGTAATGTAATCTGATTAGTACCAGAGGTGTGGACTCGAGTCACATGACTTGGACTCGAGTCAGACTCGAGTCACAAATATGATGACTTGCAACTCGACTTTGGCTTTAACACCAATGACTCGTGACTTAACTTGGACTTGAGCCTTTTGACTCGACCTGACTTGATACCCTCCCCAAACCCAAATATTAAAAACGATGCTATTAAAAAAGTGTGCAGCGCATCAACTCTTCATTTAACGGATTACAGTTTGAATCGGACAGCAGCCAAACAAATTGTGCCAGCTGAGAAAAAGTTGTACGTGGCAGTGCAGAGGAATGTCAGCGGGTGAATTCAGATGGAGCCCTTGGAAAGATGATACCCCAAATTATTATTTTCGGATATAAAGACAACGCTGTATCAACAAAAAACGGATTGCAACTTGCAAAACATGCGGGAAGAAAATTACAGATGGAGGCGTAGCAATTTCCAACTTTGTTTGACATTTGAAGCTGCACAAAGAACGGTAAGTCGTGACTAATATAGCCGACAGCTATATAATTTATAACTTTGCTAGTGTAGCATTTATTTTATTTTATTTAACCTTTATTTAACCAGGTAGGCAAGTTGAGAACAAGTTCTCATTTACAATTGCGACCTGGCCAAGATAAAGCAAAGCAGTTCGACACATACAACAACACAGAGTTACACATGGAGTAAAACAAACATACAGTCAATGATACAGTAGAAAAATAAGTCTATATACAATGTGAGCAAATGAGGTGAGATAAGGGAGGTAAAGGCAAAAAAGGCCATGGTGGCAAAGTAAATACAATATAGCAAGTAAAACACTGGAATGGTAGATTTGTAGTGGAAGAAAGTGCAAAGTAGAAATATAAATAATGGGGTGTAGGCTAACGTAAATAATGGGATGTAGGCTAACGTAAATAATGGGATGTAGGCTAACGTAAATAATGGGATGTAGGCTAACGTAAATAATGGGATGTAGGCTAACGTAAATAATGGGATGTAGGCTAACGTAAATAATGGGATGTAGGCTAACGTAAATAATGGGATGTAGGCTAACGTAAATAATGGGATGTAGGCTAAGGTAACGTTAAATCAATGAGCCTCCACACAGTCAGTCAGTCAGTGCGGGAACATGATCATTGCACCCAAGGTTGAGCTACAACTGGCCAGGCAGTTGGTGGCCTAAATTCTGCCTGATGTTACTGCTGTTCCTAAAACCATTGACATACGTTAGCCTACTGTAACCACATACAGAGTGTGTGTGTGTGTGTGTGTGTGTGTGTGTGTGTGTGTGTGTGTGTGTGTGTGTTTGTGAAGGTTGGGCAATTGTGTACAAGCCTACATTGCTCTATTGTGCCCAATAGCAATCCTTGATAGTTGATCACTATTGGGGGGGGGGGGGGTCTTTCTCATGGCTACCCATGTATTTCCATGAAAATATAACATTTATTTGGAAAGTAATAAATATAGATATTTTTAAAAGCATTCATGATTTGCGTAAATGTAATATACTAAGTATTACTCTTGTTAAAAATATGAAATGGTACTACATTTGGTGAAGAGCACATTATGACTTGTTTAGGACTCAAAACTCAAAGTTTAGGACTTGATTCTTGACTTGATACTTGTCGGTCTTGACTTGGGTGCTAAGACTGAAGATGTACATGTGACTTGTAAAACAATGACTTAGGCCCACCTATGCTGATTACATTCAGTTACTTTTAGATTACTTTCCCCTTAAAAGGCATTAGAAGAAGACAACAATGTATGTTACCAGTTGAAGGACATCTATTGCAGGATAAATCAATGTTAAAGTTTACATAGCTGGCCATATATAGATGTTAAATGTTACATTATGGGTTGGTTGTGTAGGCTTCTTCTAACTCATTGCTTTCTACTACATATAATATGCTTAAATTATATCTGTACATTAATATATATCATTTATAAGTCCAAAAATGGATGTAGCAACCACAGATTGCCCATTTAAGTTTATCAAAAGTGTGCTAGTTTGAGCATGTGTCCATTAGACCTATGGATAAAAATAATTATCAGCATGAATTAGATTGAGCAATAAAGCCACACTTTTATTCCATAGGCTGGGATCTGCACTATGCAAGAACGCATTTGTCAATGGCAGTCCACTGGTTTCAAAAACAATGATTGATTGGCAGCTTAAACTTCTTGAATTCACATCAACCACAATACGTAAATCGCAATTAGCTAAATAAGATCGCAGCAGTGTGATTCACATCAATGCGCTTTGTAGATATCAATAATAATTGATATCCGTATCGCCGTAGACTACACCACTGCTCTCATCCTTACCACCAAGCGTTTATTCAAGTTGGATAATCTTTGGATGCCAACAGCATTCGCACCATTGGAAGACATAGCTTGGACTGTAGCCTACCAAAGCCTATTCCTGCTCTTTTCCCGCGATCCATCAAACACATTTGGTGTGTCATCCCTACTGTAGAGGTCTCTGATTTGTGGTCAGACACGCTCAGGTGGAACAAAATTCAATTTGCGCCTTTTTTTAAATGCTGATTTGAATGTCAGTGAGAAAACAGAGAAGTGTCATATTTTTCGCAAAAATAATTTCTGAATTTAAAAGTAATCCTCGAAGTAATCATCTAGTTTTTCACAAGTTTCTAATCTAATTACAATATTTTTGCTGGTAACGTAACCAATCACAGTTACCGTTTTTGTAATCCCTTAAGTGTAACGGACTCCCCAACCCTGGAGAGATATACCAACCAGAGGCTACTTTGGAAGACTTTATACAAGAGGTAAGGGTCCTGCAGAGCTTTGAACTACTAGTCTATGAGAGGCAAGTGAGTATTCTGCTGCTACAGTTGGCCTTGGGGTTGCAACACCTGTGCAGCAACGCAGCCACCTGCGTGAGGGCACAGCGCTTCTTACTGGTAGGGCCAAGGGGTGAAAACAGAGGGAGAGGAAACAGCAGGAAAGGCAAATTATAAAAAAGTACAATCAACGCCAGGCACTGTGGCATATAAGGGCTGGAGAAAGTGGGCACAGTGGCATATAAAGCAGGAGAAAGTGGGCAATGTGGCATATAAAGCAGGAGAAAGTGGAAGAAGTGAAGAGTTCTTAGAGTATGAAAAAGCAAAGACAAAGGGAGTGATTCAGACCCTATGGAAAAACTGGGGAGCCTCTCATGTGGTGTTGATCTATAAGCTTACTCTCAGCCTGTTCATGCTGCTCCATCCATAGTCTCAGTTCTGAGCATTGCTAGAGTACTGCCTTTACCTCCCTGACAATGCTACCTCTCAGCAGACACAGAGTTCAGATGATGCCACCTAGAACTCCCCATATCTACCATGGCTTCTCCAGCTTGTCTCTTGGCTTCAGGATAGGTGTAATGGGCTACAAATAGCAGACGTAGTTTGGATCCTGCAGGCTCTGCTCTGGGGTCCACGTACTAAGCTCTTCAGGCTAAATCCCACTGGACCTTTCACTCTGCACAACTGACTGTCAGTCAAGCAGGCCCTTCTGTTGCTGAAGCTGGTAGAGATAGGGCTGATTCAGGACCAGCGCAGTCTGGATTGGGAATGCTTACTGTGTCTGCAGTACCTCTCCTTCGTTGACGCCGGGACTGTGATGGAGGACCAACGCACGACTAAGACTAGACCACAGTGGACTGGAAGTTGTCATTATTCACAGCAATACTCATATTTCAAATATGTTAAAGTTCACTGATCCTCTAATGTAAAATGTGGATGACTAAACCTTCATGCATCTAGAACACATAAAAGGTTAGCTTTTTTTTTTTTCCATGAAAGGGTTTTCCAAGGATATTAACCATATCAAAAAGCCCAAATTAAAGCTAATCAAATGTACACCTTCCTAATATTCAGTTGCACCACCTTTTGCCCTCAGAACAGCCTCAATTTGTCAGGGCATGGACTCTACAATGTGTCAAAAGCATTCCACAGGGATGCTGGCCCATGTTGACTCCAATGCTTCCCATAGTTGTCAAGTTGGCTGGATGTCCTTTGGGTGGTGGACCATTCTTGACACACAGGAAAACTGTTGAACATGAAAAACACTGCAGCGTTGCAGTCCTTGACACAAATCCTTCTTTAACCCGTCCCCACCCCTTCATCTACACTGATTGAAGTGAATTTAACAATTGACATCAATAAGGGGTCAAAGCTTTCACATGGATTCACCTGGTCAGTCTACGTCATGGAAAGTGTAGGCCGTCATTGTAAATAAGAATTTGTTCTTAACTGACTTGCCTACTTAAAGGTTAAATTTAAAAAAAAGAAGAAGTGTTTAATGTTTTCTCTACTCAGTGTATATGCACTTAACCTTTCATGGATCCAAGGAGCCCCATTAGCACACAGTAATGATTTTAAAATATCAACTTACAGTGCACTAGGTGAAATTCAACACTGACAGACTGTCTATCAATTTCAAAAGATGATGCTTTTACAACTGGTATAATCCTCTGGTCTACATATCCCAAAATTGTACTTCTTGTACAATTCTTTACATATTTCACTGCGCTGTATCCAATCAACATAATTAGAAATCAAAATCCACTTGTTAAGGTGAGCACTTTTATTCGCGCACTTGTTACATGCAGATTTCAGTCAAGTGAATCAAAACTAAAACAAAATTCATGCACACTTTTTTTTAACTAAACATGAAAATCAACTTGAAATAGCCAGAAAAAAACTAGTTACATGAGTATGCAGCATGGAAATTACCATATATATTACATCCTAGAGATTATCATTGTGGTGGATGGGGGAGGGGGAAATCAGCACTACACATGGAAGTTACTACAGTGGTGAGGAAACATTTTCCAGATGTGTACATTCCTGGTTTAACATTACACACTAGTGCAAATGTCATTGTAATACAGCACATCAAAGGTAATAAACAAAAACAATTTCACAGGAAACCTCAACCTTACTGAGTTTTGATAATATGCATTTTCCCTAAGTGATAGAGTGGGATGGGGAAGGGTACATAAAAGCAAACTTGTGTGTGATCAGTTATTCGTCGTCAGAGGAGTCTCGTTCGATGCTGTAAGCCATGAAGAAAGCATCAGGACGGGTAGGGACGAGGGGATGACCTGGTCTCACAATCTCAAAGCCCAGGAAGCTGAAGGTACGCAGCAGAGATGCTGGAGCGAGAGAGAAGGTAGTGTGAGAAGACTAATAACAAAAAAGAAAGTATAAAAAGGGTTGACCGGACACACACTTACCTCTGTCGTCTCGGTTCTTATGGAAGCAGATGAAGACATGGTCAACTTGCAGCTTCTCTTCCGCAAACTCCAGCAGGAGAGCAAAACTGGAGAAGGGAAGCAAATCATGAGCTATTAAGGCAGTGGAATAGAAAGAATCAATCTAGCAAGAAACAACCATTTAAAACTGGTTTAAAGACAACAAAAACAGTATTAAAAGACATCATCCAGCGATTAAAAAAAAAAAAAGTTTCCTGTTGTTAAGCAATATTCCAAGTATAAATAAATACAGTAAAACACACTAAAGGGTAAAAAAAAAATACATTTTGAACAAAATAAGGTTTTAGACAACTGCAGAAAGAGTAGGACATTCAAGTTGGACTAATGGGGATTGGTGATGTCATTGGCCTCCACGCTTGCTTGAGGAACAATAGAGAAAAGAGTAAATGCCCACTATTTCATGAGGATACCTGGACCACTTATCGAGATGTGCCTTTTGTTAAAGGGTCACCCGTTTTGAACGTTATATTGTTTTTGTGCATCTCATAGATGTTCTATAGATTCCCGGGGTCATTTCATGTGTATCTGAGTTATTGGCGTTCAAGCAGGCAGAAATCCAGCCGGTATAATGTAGTACTGCGATAAAGTCCCTCTCATTACACTGAAAGTTAATAGGAAACGACTTTTAGATTGCGAAAACGTCTATCATACATGACAGATTTCAATACTGGCCGATGTCGTAACTCGAGAGGATGCCTTCTCTTGAATGAGCCATTGATCATATTTTTTGCGATATTCCTACCTTGAGAAAACTGTAATTTAACAGAGGGTCTAGCAAATGTTCCTATATGTCTGCCTCTTTAGTCAAGGGTGCATTGTATGGTGCGGTTACCAATCGCGTTCACGTTGTCATGCTGCATCACAAAGTTGCTAAGCTAATCGCCACACAATCCCTTCTCAAAGTGAGGGTATATGTCAAGAAACGTGCCTATATCCTGCGAAATGTCTCGATTCCAAAGCTATACGACGTTACAGATAGTTATCTTACATCTCTGAAAAGATTTGTAATGTTGTACTTCTTGTTGACAAAATTTGTGCCAATGTTTTTTTTTTAGATTGTGGCCAAGACTCCCATTCACTCCTTGAAGGAGAGCGCTCTTTGTCCCAGAATCGCCCAGAATGCACCACAAGCCCATTGACGTAGCATGGGCAACGTTACCCCATCTCCTCAAAAGTATATGTAGTTGTGAATGTTGGACTCCACTGAGGCACATCGATTTGCAGGTTGAACATGGTGGGATTGTTGACTCCTAAATTGATAGCTGTAAAATTGCCTAAACAAACGGCACTAACTAGCTACTTTACATGCTGATATTATCTTTGGGATTATTGTGTGTAGCTACATTTTCTAGCTAGCTACCTAGCCAGCCCATAAATAGAGCATTGCATTGTGGATTTTGTAGTCGACTTGAGCTGCAACAGATTCCCACAATAATTTACCACGTTGCTACCAACCTTATTATACCGCCAAAATGAAACCATTGTTCACAAAATATTGTTCTCACATATTAGTGTTAATTAACTAAAAGGAATGAGTTGTTTTGGGTGGATTTTTCTTTAAGTAAATCAGATGATAAATGAGCTGAAAAGGACAATGTAGGAAACCAGAGGACAAAAGAGAGGTTGCATTTGCATTGGATCACTGACCTGTCTTTGCTGCCCTCAGGCAGAGCTCCAGGGGGGATCTCGATGTAGATGTTCCTCCCTTTCAGCGCCCCCCTCCAGACACAGTGCTTGCCCACTGAGCGACGGGGCTCAAAGAGCAGGAAACGCACTCTGCCGTTGATGGGTGGAGGCTCCTCAAGAACCAGCAACCGAGCATCCTGCAAGATTTCTTTTTTTAGAAATGAGCGGGTACGAAGAGAGGTTTGACACAGGTATGTATCCTAATGCCAGAGGATGTGAAGGAGAGTGGACTCACAGAGTAGAATAGCTTAGCTGAAAGATTGCGATCCCGCTGGTCATTTCCTCGCCCACCTGGGATCTTCAGGGGTGGGCGAGGGGCATCAGGAACACCACAGAGGCCCCGGACAGGGGTTACTGCAACAGCGGGAACACCGCCTCTGACTGGAGGTGTTGGAGAACACAGAAGAAGAACACAGAGCCATTATTACTAAAGGAGTCATACAACTTTTACATTGAGCAATGTATAGCACCTTCAAGGGGTATGAATATATTCTGACTTATTCCGCACTTTGTTGTGACAGCCTGAATTCAAAATGGATTCAATTAATTCTCACCCATCTACACAATACCCCATAATGACGAAGTGAAAACATGTTTTTATAAATGTTTCCAAATTTATTGACAATGAAATAAAGAAATATCGTATTCACACCCAAGTCTAGGGCTGGCGATATGGCCAAAATATAATATCACTGTGTTTAAAAGAGATTGGACAGTATGGCTGTATTTCAATAATGAAAGTTCTAAATTTACTTTATAAGTGGTGCGTGAACCTAGGGTGGCAACACATCCATTGAAATCACTTAGAATGTGTCTTTCTCCATTTTTATTGAATTGAACCGTATAAAACCATCGTTTTTTGCATTTATCCATTTCTTGTGCTCATTTGAAATAATTTCCACACTGCCATGTAGGGCTGCATGACTTGGGCAAACAATCTAGGCCTTATTCTTAACCAAATGTTGCAATTCCGATTTGAATCATGGAAATAGAATGATTATTTTAATTCTATAGTTAGAATATAATAGCGGGCACTTCGAATACAGAGTTTGACATGACAACGAATGAAAATACCAGGGAGGAGTTATTGTGACAGGGTAAGAACCAAATTGTTGACTAGGTGAATCTATAATCTTTGGCTACATTGAATGTTCTCTTAGCTGCTTCATGTAGCTAACATACTCATGCTTCGCATATTCCTCTTTGATTTAGAAGATACGGTTGCACATGCTGATGTAGGTCTACACCATCACTGGTATTATCAGGCTGTATAGCTAGTGACGTTTGCTCTGACTCAGTACATTTATTTGCTAGCTATTCAGCCGGCTAACTATCGATTAGCATTAGCAGCTAACAACTTAGGCTCAACTCTAAGAAACTAGCCATTTGCAGATGTAAGAAACACAAACTAATAGTGTAATTATATAATGCTAGTGGAGCGTTGGGTCAGTAACCAAAAGGTTGCTGGATCAAATCCCTGAGCTGACAACGTAAAAATATGTTGTTCTGCCCCCGAGCAAGGCAGTTAACCCACTGTTCCCGGGCACCAATGACGTGGATGTCGAATAAGGCAGCCCCCACACCTTTCTAAAGTCAGCAAAAAAAGAAATGTCCCTTTTTCAGGACCCGGTCTTTCAAAGATAATTCATAAAAATCCAAATAACTTCACAGATTTTCATTGTAAAGGGTTTAAACACTGTTTCCCATGCTTGTTCAATGAACCATAAACAATTAATGAACATGCACCTGTGGAACGGTCATTAAGACACTAACAGCTTAGACTGTAGGCAATTAAGGTCACAGTTATGAAAACGTAGGACACTAAAGACGCCTTTCTACTGACTCTGAAAAACACCAAAAGAAAGATGCCCAGGGTCCCTGCACATCTGTGTGAACGTGCCTTAGCATACTGCAAGGAGGCATGAGGACTGCAGATGTGGCCAGCGCAATAAATTGCAATGTCCGTACTGTGAGATGCCTAAGACAGCGCTACAGGAAGACAGGACAGACAGCTGATCGTCCTCACAGTGGCAGACCACGTGTAACATCTGCACAGGATCAGTACATCCCAACATCATACCTGTGGAACAGGTACAGGATGGCAACAACAACTGCCCGAGTTACACCAGGAACACACAAACCCTCCATCAGTGCTCAGACTGTCTGCAATAGGCTGAAAGAGGCTGGACTGAGGACTTGTAGGCCTGTTGTAAGGCAGGTCCTCATCGGACATCACCATCATCTATTGGCTCTTCACTGACGAGCTGCAGTTTAGTCTCACCAGGTGTGATGGTCGGATTCGCGTTTATCGTCGAAGGAATGAGCGTTACACCGAGGCCTGTACTCTGGAGCAGGATTGATTTGGAGGTGGAGGGTCTGTCATGGTCTGGGGGCGGTGTGTCACAGCATCATCGGACTGAGCTTGTTGTCATTGCAGGAAATGTCAACACTGTGCATTACAGAGAAGACATCCTCCTCCCTCATGTGGTACACTTCCTGCAGGCTCATCCTGACATGACCCTCCAGCATGACAATGCCACCAGCCATACTGCTCGTTCTGTGAGTGATTTCCTGCAAGACAGAAACGTCAGTGTTCTGCCATGGCCATCGAAGAGCTCGGATCTCAATCCCATTGAGCACGTCTGGGACCTGTTGGATCGGAGGGTGAGGGCTAGGGCCATTCCCCCCAGAAATGTCCCAGGTTCTTACATGTGCCTTGGTGGAAGAGTGGGGTAACATCTCACATTAAGAACTGGCAATCCATGAGAATCTGGTGCAGTCCATGAGGAGGAGATGAACAGCAGTACTTAATGCAGCTGGTGGCCACACCATATACTGACTGTTACTTTTGATTTTGACCCCCCCCCCTTTGATCAGGGACACATTATTCAATTTCTGTTAGTCGCATGTCTGTGGAACTTGTTCAGTGCAGGTCTCAGTTGTTGAATCTTATGTTCATACAAATATTTACATGTTAAGTTTGCTGAAAATAAACAGTTGACAATGACAGGACGTTTCTTTTTTTTGCTGAGTTTAGTTGGGTTAAATGCATAAGACATTTCAGTTGAATGCATTCAGTTGTACAACTGACTAGGTATCCCCCTTTCCCTTGTGAATTTATATTAAGAAGCAAAGTGAAAACAGCATTGTTGTACATTCTTTATAAAATTCTTCAAGCTCTGTCAAGTTGGTTGTTGATCATTGTTAGACAACCATTGCCATAGATTTTCAATATGATTTAAGTCAAAGCTGTAACGAGGCCACTCAGGAACATTCAAATGTCATCTTAGTAAGCAACTCGTGTATATTTGGCCTTGTATTAGGTTATTGTCCTGCTGAAAGATGAATGTCTCCCAGTGTGTTGGAAAGCAGGCAACCTGGTTTTCCCTGTGCTCTATTCAGTTTATTTTTATCCTAAAAAAAAAAAAAAAAAACCCTCCCTAGTCTTTGCCGACGACAAGCATACCCATAACATGATGCAGCCAAATTCAGGACAAAGTTAAATTCTTTACCAAATTTGATGCAGTTTAGTGCCTTATTGCAAACCAGATCAATGTTATGGAATATTTTTTTTCTGTACAGGCCCCCCCAGCTGTCATTTAGCTTAGTATTGTGGAGTAAGTACAATGTTGTTGATCCTCAGTTCTATCACAGCCATTAAACTCAGTGTTCTAAAGTCACTATTGGCCTCATGGTGAAATCCCTGAATGGTTTCCTTTCTCTCCGGCAACTGAGTTAGGAAGGACACCAGTATCTTAGTAGTGACTGGGTGTAATTAATAACTTTACCATGCTCAAAGGGATATTTAATGTCTTTGGGGGAAGGGGGTTGCTAAGCTGACATATGGAATTGTTTTAAAAATGGTCATACAATGGATCATTTAGGTATTTGATTTTAGGGCCCCTTTCGGTATCGGATAAATATATTTTTAAATTGATAAAATATTGATTTTGGCCTTTATTACTAAAGCCCATAGAAACGCATTGAATAACACATTCATAAAATGGCAATGAGGGTCAAACATGAAATCAACCGGTGTGTCAATCAACTCTGGGGGGTTAAGCACATTACTCCTGAACTTATTTAGGCTTAACATAACAAAAGGAGTTACTTACTTATACACTCAAGACATTTCAGATTTTCATTTTACACTGAACAAAAACGCAACAATTTCAAAGATTTCACTAAGTTCATATAAAGGAAAAGAGTCAATTCAAGTAAATTCATTAGGCCCTAATCTATGGCTTTCACATGACTGGGAATACAGATACGCATCTGTTAGTCACAGACACCTTAAAAAAAAAAAGATAAGGGTGTGGATCAGAAAACCAGTCAGTGTCTTGTGTGACTACCATTTGCGTCATGCAGCGTGCAACTCCTTCAGAGTTGAACAGGCTGTTGATTGTGGAATGTTGTCCCACTCCTCAATGGTGGTGTGAAGTTGCTGAATATTGGAACACGCCGTCGTACACGCCGATCCAAAGCATCCCAAACATGCTCAATGGGTGACACGTCTGGTGAGTATGCAGGCTATGGAATAACTGGGACATTTTCAGCTTCCAGGAATTGTTTACAGATCCTTGCGACATGCATTATGCAGAAACATGAGTTGATGGCGGATGAATGGCAAGACAATGGGGCTCAGGATCTCGTCATGGCATATCTTCATTCAAATTACCATCGATAAATTGCAATTGTATTCATTGTCCGTGGTTATGCCAGCCCATACCAAAACCCCATCGCCACCATGGGGCACTCTTTTCACAATTTTGACATCAGCAAACCACTAGCCCACATGACACCATCTGCCCGGTACAGTTGAAACCAGGATCCACCAGTGAAAAGCACACTTCTCCAGTGTGCCAATGGCCATCGAAGGTGAGCATTTTCCCTCAAGTCGGTTTACGACGCAAAACTGCAGTGAAGTCAACACCCTGGTGAGGACGACGAGCACGCAGATGAGCTTCCCTGAGACAGTTTCTGACAGTCTGTATAGAAATTCTTCAGTTGTGCAAACCCACAGTTTCATCAGCTGTCCGTGTGTCTGGTCCAAGAAGATCCTGTAGGGGAAGAAGCCGGATGTGGCAGTCCTGGGCTGGCCTGGTTGCACGTGGTCTGCGGTTGTGAGGCCGATTGGACGTACTGCCAAATTCTCTAAAATGACATTGGAGGCGGCTTATGGTAGAGAAATGAACATTCAATTATCTGGCAACAGCTCTGGTGGACATTCCTGCACTCAGCATGGTAATTGCACGCTCCCTCAAAACTTGACATCTGTGGCATTGTGTTGTGTGACAAAACTGCGGCCTTTTGTCTCCAGCACAAGGTGCACCTGTGTAATGATCATGATGTTTAACTTCTATGGGGTAGGGGGCAGTATTTTCACGTCCGGTTGAAAAGCGTGCCCAGAGTAAACTACCTGCTACTCAGGCCCAGAAGCTAGGATATGCATATTATTAGTAGATTTGGATAGAAAACACTCTGAAGTTTCTAAAACTGTTTGAATGATGTCTGTGAGTATAACAGAACTCATATGGCAGGCAAACACATGAGAAAAATCCAACCAGGATGTGGGAAATCTGAGGTTTGTAGTTTTTCAAGTGATTGCCAATCCAATATACAGTGTCTGTGGGGTCATATTGCACTTCCTAAGGCTTCCACTAGATGGCAACCGTCTTTAGAACATTGTTTCATGCTTCTACTGTGAATGGGGAGAGAATAACAGCTGTTTGAACCAGGTGTCTGGCAGAATGCAATGAGCTAAGTCACGCGCGCAGCCGTGAGAGCGAGCGGAGTTCCTTTTCATTTCTAAAGACAAAGGAATTGTCTGGTTGGAATATTATTGAAGATTTATGATAAAAACATCCTAAAGATTGTAGAAACATGTCAAACGATGTATAGAATCAAACTGTAATGAAACTTTTTTGACTTTGTCTAAACTTAGTGCATGCGCCTTTTGCATTGGGAACAGAAAAGGAGGTATTTGGACATAAATATGGACTTTATCGAAAAAACAAACATTTATTGTGGAACTGGGATGCCTGGGAGTGCATTCCGATGAAGATCAAAGGTAAGTGAATATTTATAATGCTATTTCTGACTTTTGTTGACTCCACAACATGGTGGGTATCTGTATGGCTTGTTTTGGTGGCTGAGCGCTGTACTCAGATTATCGCATGGTGTGCTTTCACCGTAAATCTTTTTTGAAATCTGACACAGCGGTTGCATTAAGGAGCAGTGTATCTATAATCCTATGCATAACACTTGTATCTTTCATCAAAGTTTATGAGTATTTCTGTAAATTGATGTGGCTCTCTGCAAAATCACCGAATGTTTTTTAGAGGCAAAACATTACTGAACATAACGCGCCAATGTAAACTGAGATTTTTGGATATAAATATGAACTTCATCGAACAAAACATACATGTATTGTGTAACATGAAGTCCTATGAGTGCCATCTGATGAAGATCATCAAATGTTAGTGATTAATTCTATCCCCATTTCTGCGGCGACTCTCTTTGGTTGGAAAATGGCTGTATGTTTTTGTGTGACTAGGTGCTGACCTAACATAATCATATGGTATGCTTTCGCCGTAAAGCCTTTTTGAAATCAGACACTGTGGCTGGATTAACAAGAAGTTTATCTTTAAATGGTGTATAATACTTGTATGTTTGAGGAATTTTAATTCTGAGATTTCTGTTGTTTTGAATTTGGCGTACTGCAATTTCACTGGCTGTTGTCGAGTGGGATGCTAGCGTCCCACATACCCCAGAGAGGTTTTAACCTGTTGGGGATAGGGGGCAGTATTTGCACGGCCGGATAAAAAAAACATACCCGATTTAATCTGGTTACTACTCCTGCCCAGTAACTAGAATATGCATATAATTATTGGCTTTGGATAGAAAACACCCTAAAGTTTCTAAAACTGTTTGAATGGTGTCTGTGAGTATAACAGAACTCATATGGCAGGCAAAAACCTGAGAAGATTCCTTACAGGAAGTGGCCTGTCTGACCATTTCTTGCCCTCCTTGATCATCTCTATCCAAAACAGGGGATCTCTGCTGTTACGTGACACTTCCTACGGCTCCCATAGGCTCTCAGAACCCGGGAAAAAGCTGAATGATGTAATTCCAGCCCCAGGCTGAAACACACTAGCGCTTTTGGCAAGTGCTCTATCAGAGGGCCATCAGACTGAGGCTCGTGCATGAGGGGATCCCATGCTTTTACTTTCGCTCTCTTTGTAATAAAAAACGATTTCCCGGTCGGAATATTATCGCTTTTTTACGAGAAAAATTGCATAAAAATTTATTTTAAACAGCTGTTGACATGCTTCGAAGTACGGTAATGGAATATTTAGAATTTTTTTGTCACGAAATGCGTAGTGCTCGTCACCCTTATTTACCCTTTCGGATAGTGTCTTGAACGCACGAACAAAACGCCGCTATTTGGATATAACAATGGATTATTTGGGACCAAACCAACATTTGTTATTGAAGTAGAAGTCCTGGGAGTGCATTCTGACGAAGAACAGCAAAGGTAATAACATTTTTCTTATAGTAAATCTGACTTTGGTGAGTGCTAAACTTGCTGGGTGTCTAAATAGCTAGCCCTGTGATGCCGGGCTATCTACTTAGAATATTGCAAAATGTGCTTTCACCGAAAAGCTATTTTAAAATCGGACATAGCGAGTGCATAGAGGAGTTCTGTATCTATAATTCTTAAAATAATTATGTTTTTTGTGAACGTTTATCCTGAGTAATTTAGTAAATTCACCGGAAGTGTTCGGTGGGAATGCTAGTCACCTGCTAATGTAAAAAGCTGGTTTTTGATATAAATATGAACTTGATTGAACAGACATGCATGTATTGTATAACATAATGTCCTAAGATTGTCATCTGATGAAGATCATCAAAGGTTAGTGCTGCATTTAGCTGTGGTTTGGGTTTATGTGACATTATATGCTAGCTTGAAAAATGGGTGTCTGATTATTTATGGCTGGGTACTCTGCTGACAATCTAATGTTTTGCTTTCGTTGTAAAGCCTTTTTGAAATCGGACAGTGTGGTTAGATTAACGAGAGTCTTGTCTTTAAAATGGTGTAAAATAGTTATATGTTTGAGAAATTGAAGTAATAGCATTTCTAAGGTATTTGAATAACGCGCCACGGGATTCAACTGGCTGTTGAGTAGGAGTGTCCCACCTAGCCCAGAGAGGTTAATCAGCTTCTTGATATGCCACAACAGTCAGGTGGATAGAAGATTATCTTTGCAAAAGAGAAATGCTCACTAACAGGGATGTAAACAAATTTGTGCACAAATTGAGAGAAATAAGCTTTTTGTGCTTATGGAACATTTCTGGGATCTTTTATTTCAGCTCATGAAACATGGGACCAACACTTCACGTTGCATTTATATTTTTCTTCAGTATACATTTCTAAAAAGATAATTCCACTTTGACATTATGGGGTAGTGTGTGTAGGCCAGGGACAACATATTATTTAATCAATTCAAAATTCAGTCGAACACAACATTTGGAAAAAGTCAAGGGGTGTGAATACTTTCAGAAGGCACTGTACCACATCACTTCTTACTATTAATACATGCATTGTTTTAGAAACATTTCAAAGCATGCTCATCCGTATGTGGTTTTTGGGGGTAAATATAGCAAAAACAATTACAGCTGGTAAAAACAAATCTACCTCCCACAGTGGCAAGTGGACCAAAATGTTAGTTTCAGTCCCTGGTGATGAGTCAATAAACAAAATGACTGCCTTCACTCAGCTTGGTTGTCAGAGATGGCTGCCATGGTGACTGATTCCCTGTTGACATATCACTGATTAAGCAGAGTGAACTGTCACAGTGGGAGTAGCCTATGGGGGAAGAGACGAGTGCCGCTGTCGGCATCATTTCGGGAAACAACGTTAATGGAAAAATACTGAGAACAATTTCAGCTACCCAGGCTAAATGAGGGTGGCAAAAAAAGGTGGAGTTCTTAACCTAATTAAAGTCTGCACTAGTGACAAAAAGGCCAACCTCTTACATCACTGAGACATGTCCCAGATTACCGACTGCACTGATCAGCCATTTTGCCTAAGCCACAACAGTGTGATCTTGTCCATAATAAGCTTTTCTGTTGGGGTTGCGCTAGCAGAGCTGAGAGTAGGTCTATTCTCCGAGCCGGAACAAAACCCATAACCCATTAGCGGTGGTGTTACTGTTCACAGACTCTCATATGCAAACGCCACTCCAGTGTTATATGTGGAGCAGACATGTGAAAGCAAAGTAAGAACCATTGTCAACCTTGGAGCTCAAAATCAGAGTAAGTGATATTCCAAAGGATGAGGTTCCTTTGGAAACAACCTGACCAGATAATTGCAAATAATATCCAACTAGCATCCTTATGTAAAATCCCTGGCCGTTCACATTCCACCTGTAAATTGTTCTCACAGATTCAACTGCACTTCTATTCTACGCCATTCACAATATTCCTCAAAATCCCCAGACACAAACCATTCATGAAGCACCTTAACTTGACAGCTGGCTTAGTCAGGTGGGAGATGAGTCCCCACCACTTGCATAACAGCGTTTACCAGTTGAATGAATCTGATGTGGAAAAATACTGCCTGGCAGAAAAATAGATTAGATATTTGGACAAAGGGGAATGATTTTGGGGCAGTTATGGACACCTTGCAACCTGTACTCAAAGCACTTAAATGGTGATGCTGGGGACTAAGTTTCAAGAGCCCTCTTCCTCTAGTAACAGACAGCTGCTCAATGCCCCACCCATACAACAAACCATAACAGCATTTCACACCCATTGGGCACAGACTTGACCAAAACGTGCAAATAGTGCTGTGTCCATTCTGATAGAATATTATAACCATACTACACCAGTCAACAGTAGCTGTACTTAGTGAGAACTCAAGACTGTCGAGGCTAATCATGACGATTTGCAACTATTGAGAATAATCAATGGAAAATACTCCATGGTGAGCCTACTTGTATTAGGGCAAGGGTTTTATTGGTCTATACTAATTTTAATTCACACAGATGAGAAGGGATGTAAATTCTGATAGTGTACGACGGGTACACTGCTGTTCCTTAGCTAAATAACCTACTTTTAGACTGCACATCCTGTACTTTAGTTTTTAGACAAGTACTGACTGGGAACTGAGCCAATAGGTAAGTTAACTAGTTGTCACTCATGTTACCTAGCTCGAAAGTATATTGTCGACCTAGTCAAGTCGTCAAGGGTTTTTATTGGCCAAACATATGTGAGTGCACATATATATTGATACTTGCAGGTGAGAAGCTACAAGTGTTGAAGCGTTGCAAGCTACATATTTGCCGCAATGGCTAGTAATAGCTAACTAACGTTAGCTAACTGGCTGTGTGACTATTGCTTAATAAAACGCACTGTCACTACGTTTCTAGCTACTAACGTCGACAGACGTCTTCCAGAACATTCGACGAAATAAGGTGTCACTCCAATTATCCCAACATTATTGTGAAAACATGTTGCCGTGGCTAACGTTTGTTGGTTTATTAATGCATCGCAAATGAAGCAATTAGGGTTAAACAGTGCATTGACAAAGCCAAAGGTAGCTAGTTAAAGAACGAGCTGGCTAGTTAGCATTAGCTGGTAACCTAACTAGCTACCTAACGTTAACACGTTAGCATACTGCTAAATGACAATTTGTTCGAAATAAACCGCAACCAACTTTAATAACAAATTATACAGACTTCGATTACAGCTAAATATAGCCAACTTTGAGATAAAAAGGCAGTTCAGCACAATATTGTTCCACTGACTTACATAATATCAACTGTAAAAACAGTAAACAAGTTATGCTTTCTAAGTAAACGTTACAGTTAGCTAGGCCTCTGTGGCTACTGACTCAATGAGTAATCATAGTCCTTCTGACAATTACAACACGATCTCAACTTACCTTTCACTCTCGGGGTTATTACCGGGCAGTTCGTTAACTGGCATTGTGGATGTGGTTTTCTCTTTTTCTCTGACAAAACAGTGGCTATTTAATATCGTCTGAAGGTTGGATTTAACCATAAGGCCAACAGCGTCCAAGACTGCAGATGCCTTTTGCTTCTCTCCTCACCAAATAATTTTTATCGTTGGCTCAGGCTGCCAGAGCATAAGGGGAGGGCTACTCGAGTCAGCAGTCACAAAGGAAAAGGAGTGTCCTAAAACCATGACGTTTGATGAATTTACATTTGGAATTAAACCATAGAATTGGGAATTGCAATTATTTAATAGGATCTCTATTGTCGTGACTTTACTTTTTCATGAATCTGATGACTTATTTATCTAATCAACTAACTAGGTTGAATTATTACCCGATTAAATGAATCATGTAACAATTAACTCATTAGTATTTGGGGGACCACAAGAGCGGTCCTTTAAGGATCGTACCGTTTAAAAAAAATGTATCCTAAAATGACACCCAAATCTAACTGCCTGAATCTCAGGACCTAAAGCAAGGATATGCATATACTTGATACCATTTGAAAGGAAACACTTTGAAGTTTGTAGAAATGTGAAATTAATGTAGGAGAAAATAATACATTAGACCCGTTAAAAAGATAATACAAACAAAAAAAAACATTTGAAATGCAAGAGAAAAGCCATACTTTCAGATAGGAGTCTAGGTGTAATTTAGATTTTGGCCAACAGATGGCAGCAGTGTGTGCAAAGTTTCAGACTGATCCAGGGAATAATTACATTACTGCACAATATTTTGTATCAAGTCTGCCAGGAGTTTGCCCAAATGTGCCGAATTGGTCAATTTATACATTTAAGTACATAACTATTGAGAACATACAAAAATGCTATGGTAATAAAAAATGTAAGTTTACAGAAATGTCATACATAATGGATCATTAGTGTATAAGCTAACTTTCACAAATCTAGATGGCCCGAGCGGGGTGGGTGTGGAGCCAGAGACAGCAGTGGGGTCAAACTGTAGATCCCAGTTCCTACATTTGAACATAAACATTGATTGTATCAAATAAAACTATGCTACATTTTCTCTGAGATCCTCAGAATGACAAATCAGAGCAAGATTACTGAATGTAAGTACATCATTTACCTTCAGAGATGAATGTATCAAACCAGTTGCCGTGATAGGTTTTTGTTGTTGTTGTGCACTCTCCTCAAACAATAGCATGGTATTTTACTGTAATAGCTACTGTTAATTGGACACTGCACTTAGATTAACAATAATTTAAGCTTTCTGGCCATATAAGACACGTTTATGTGCCGGAAAGTTGGCTGTTGTATACAACGTCATTCTAGTCACATTAGCGCACGTTAGCAACAACCGTCTCGGTTTAGGGACACCCACCCCGTAGAGGTTAAAGAGTTACCATCTCCTGAATTAAAAACTCTAAAAAAGATCTTTATCTATCACATCCATAAACAGTCAACTTATCATAACCTCGTATCAAATCATTATTCTGAAGAGTCGTAACCTCATGCATCTGCAAAAACCTGAGCCTTATGATTCAGTACTACACAAATTGGTTTAATTATTTATTTACTAGCTAATTAAAATGGTAACACAGGATAGATAGACATACACATTTAATACATTAGAAACAGGTCCCTAGCGGACTGACCACAACATGGCTGCTTGTACAAAAGAGATAGAGGTTGGCGGGGGGCAGAGAGACAGACATAATACTTTGGTACATTTAGAAACTACTCTCACAGTAATCATATACTTTGCACACGAACCCCCGCCCGCTTGGAGTAAGAGGTTTGTGGTTCTTTGTGTATTTATGTCGGAATCAGGCCTTCTTGGAAAGTGTTGGCCCTTTTCGCGGCACGCTTGTAAGGCTCTGATTATCCGAAAGAGGTCCCCACCCATCTTATACTGTTGTTCTCCTCTGCAGTAGTCCGGTATCCGGTGACTTGTGAGTTTATTTTACTTCCATTCGCTCTGAAAGATGCTTCTTTGAAGATTTGGCTAGCCAGCGGTGTAGATGGTTCCCAGTGGGGTGATGAGAGTAGCGTACTACGGTGGATTGAGCCGAGTAGTAGAATGGTTCCATTTCAGTTTGCTTTTCTAGATACTTTTATTAGGACAGCTAATCAGCCGTACCAGTGATTGTCCCGGAGGTGACTATCATCTCTACCTTGTGTTGAGATTCTGAGTTCAAACCACTTTAAAACGTGAGCTGCAGCTCAACATTTTTCTAGTCTGCCATGTTAATTCTTAACCCATCATTTTATACAATTTGTTCAAAAGGGGCGGCTCTGTCAGGCTGACACTCTCGGACCTCACTCAAGGGCGCAGTGACTACTTACTTGTACAAAGTTATAGAAACTATAAGGGCACAAGGCGAGACCCAAATGCAGACACAGGAGGCAGATGGTTGAGCTCCGATATTTATTATAGCAAAAGGGATAGGCAAAAGGAAGGTCGGGGACAGGTGAGAGTACATAACCCAGGTCAGAGACCAAACAGTACCAGGCGATAGGCAAGCTCGAGGTTAGAACAGGCAGAGGTTCAGTGATCAGGTCCAAGAACAAACAGTACAAGGGGATAGGCAGACTCGAGTTCAGAACAGGCTGAGTGGTCAGGCAGGCGGATTCAGAATCAGGACAGGCAAGGGTCAAAACCAGGAGGGCTAGGAAAAACCACTGGTTGACTTGGCAAAACAAGATCAACTAGCACTGAGAGACAGGAAATACAGGGATAAATACACCAGGGGACTAATGGTGAAAACAGGTGACACCTGGAGGTGGGTGGAGACAATCACAAAGACAGGTGAAACAGATCAGGGCGTGACAAACAATTTCCTCTTATACACTGCTCAAAAAAATAAAGGGAACACTTAAACAACACAATCTAACTCCAAGTCAATCACACTTCTGTGAAATCAAACTGTCCACTTAGGAAGCAACACTGATTGACAATACATTTCACATGCTGTTGTGCAAATGGAATAGACAACAGGTGGAAATTATAGGCAATTAGCAAGACACCCCCAATAAAGGAGTGGTTCTGCAGGTGGTGACCAAAGACCACTTCTCAGTTCCTATGCTTCCTGGCTGATGTTTTGGTCACTTTTGAATGCTGGCGGTGCTTTCACTCTAGTGGTAGCATTAGACGGAGTCTACAACCCACACAAGTGGCTCAGGTAGTGCAGCTCATCCAGGATGGCACATCAATGCGAGCTGTGGCAAGAAGGTTTGCTGTGTCTGTCAGCGTAGTGTCCAGAGCATGGAGGCGCTACCAGGAGACAGGCCAGTACATCAGGAGACGTGGAGGAGGCCGTAGGAGGGCAACAACCCAGCAGCAGGACCGCTACCTCCGCCTTTGTGCAAGGAGGAGCAGGAGAAGCACTGCCAAAGCCCTGCAAAATGACCTCCAGCAGGCCACAAATGTGCATGTGTCTGCTCAAACGGTCAGAAACAGACTCCATGAGGGTGGTATGAGGGCCCGACGTCCACAGGTGGGGGTTGTGCTTACAGCCCAACACCGTGCAGGACGTTTGGCATTTGCCAGAGAACACCAAGATTGGCAAATTCGCCACTGGCGCCCTGTGCTCTTCACAGATAAAAGCAGGTTCACACTGAGCACATGTGACAGACGTGACAGAGTCTGGAGACGCCGTGGAGAACGTTCTGCTGCCTGCAACATCCTCCAGCATGACCGGTTTGGCGGTGGGTCAGTCATGGTGTGGGGTGGCATTTCTTTGGGGGTCCGCACAGCCCTCCATGTGCTCGCCAGAGGTAGCCTGACTGCCGTTAGGTACCATGATGAGATCCTCAGACCCCTTGTGAGACCATATGCTGGTGCGGTTGGCCCTGGGTTCCTCCTAATGCAAGACAATGCTAGACTTCATGTGGCTGGAGTGTGTCAGCAGTTCCTGCAAGAGGAAGGCATTGATGCTATGGACTGGCCTGTCCGTTCCCCAGACCTGAATCCAATTGAGCACATCTGGGACATCATGTCTCGCTCCATCCACCAACGCCACGTTGCACCACAGACTGTCCAGGAGTTGGTGGATGCTTTAGTCCAGGTCTGGGAGGAGATCCCTCAGGAGACCATCCGCCACCTCATCAGGAGCATGCCCAGGCGTTGTAGGGAGGTCATACAGGCACGTGGAGGCCACACACACTACTGAGCCTCATTTTGACTTGTTTTAAGGACATTACATCAAAGTTGGATCAGCCTGTAGTGTGGTTTTCCACTTTAATTTTGAGTGTGACTCCAAATCCAGACCTCCATGGGTTGATAAATTGGATTTCCATTGATTATTTTTGTGTGATTTTGTTTTCAGCACATTCAACTATGTTAAGAAAAAATAATTTAAGATTATTTCATTCATTCAGATCTAGGATGTGTTATTTTAGTGTTTCCTTTATTTTTTTGAGCAGTGTAGTTTCTAAAATCATGTCCCTCTCAAAGAAAACATTCATCAACGAGCATTTTATAGCAAAGTCCATCCTCCTGGATGTTCATGACAAACAGAAGTATGGAATGGGTCACAAGGTTACTAATAATTCACAGCAAACAGTATCTGCTGTAAATACTGTCCTCATTGTGTAGAGACCAGGGTCTGGCACCGAGCCATATCTCCATTGTACCTTAATAAAGAACAGAAACAACAACTCATGCTATGGAAAGCGGTCTTGTTAGGTTTATCACCCAAAGCATCGTAAATATTCTGTCAGTGTTAAATCTCCCAGAGGCACATCCTCAGTAGAACACACACAGATGAAAGTGTTCTAAGAACCCACTATTCTGTTGCAAAAAACAATTTGATGCAATAACAGCATTATAACAATCTTGTAATTTCCCCACCATACAGAACACTTTGTTGTTGTATAGTTGATAGTCTGTAGCAGCAATCAACAGTATACATTGTATTCAGACTTTAGACATTTGGTTAAAAAAATATTTAAAAAATAAAACTAAAAAACAGGTTTATAGAAAGTTTTGCAAATGTATTAAAAATACAAATAAACTGAAATACCTTATTTACATAAGTATTCAGATACTTTGCTATGAGACTCTAAATTGAGCTCGGGTCCATCCTGTTTCCATTGATCATCCTTGAGATGTTTCTACAACTTGGAGTCCACCTGTGTTAAATTCAATTGATTGGATATGATTTGGAAAGGCACACACCTGTCTATATAAGATCCCACAGTTGACAGTGCATGTCAGAGCAAAAACCAAGCCATGAGGTCGAAGGAATTGTCCGTAGAGCTCCGAGACAGGATTGTGTCGACGCACAGATCTGGGGAATGGTACCAAAGAACTTCTGCGGCATTGAAGGTCACCAAGAAGTGACTCTGGCCGGGCAGCCAGCTCTTGGAAAACTGAGCAATCGGGGAAGAAGGGCTTTGGTCAGGGAGGTGACCAAGAACCCGATGGTCACTCTGAAAGAGTTCCAGAGTTCCTCTGTGGAGCTGGGAGAACCTTCCAAAAGGACAACCATCTCGGCAGCACTCCACCAATCAGGTCTTTATGGTAGAGAGGTCAGACGGAAGCCAGTCCTTAGTAAAAGGCACATGACAGCCCGCTAAGAGTTTGCCAAAATACACCTAAAGGAATCTCACAACATGAGAAACAAGATTCCCTGGTCTGATGAAACCAAGATTGAATGCCAAGTGTCACATCTGGAGGAAACCTGGCACCATCACCAACGGTGAAGCATGGTGGTAGCAGCAGCATGGTGGTAGCAGCAGCATGCTGTGGGGATGTTTTTCAGCGTCAGAGTCTGGGAGACCAGTCAGGATTGAGAGAAAGATGAACACTGCAAAGTACAGAGATCCTTGATGAAAACTTGCTCCAGAGCGCTCAGGACCTCAGACTGGGGGTGAAGATTCACCTTCCAACAGGACAACGACCCTAAGCACACAGCCAAGTCAATGCAGGAGTGGCTTCGGGACAAGTCTCTGAATGTCCTTGAGTTGCCCAGCCAGAGCCCAGGCTTGAACCCGATCGAACATCTCTGGAGAGACCTGAAACTAGCTTTGCAGCAACACTCCCCATCCAACCTGACAGAGCTTGAGAGGATCTGCAGAGATGAATGGGAGAAAGTGTCCAAATAGAGTTAAAATAATTTAAAATACCCCAAAAAATGACTTAAGTAGTATCTTTACTTTTATTGACAACTTTTGCTCCACTACATTCATAAAGAAAATGTACTTTTTACTCCATACATTTTCCCTGACACACAAAAGTACTCGTTACATTTCGATTGCTTAGCAGGACAGGAAAATGGTCCAATTCACACACATCAAGACAACATCCCTTGTCATCCCTACTGTCTCTTATCTGGCAGACTCACTAAACACAAATGCTTTGTTTGTAAATTATGTCTGAGTGTTGGAGTGTGTGCCCCTGGCTATCCGTAAATTAAAAAAAACAAGGAACTTGTGCCGTCTGGTTTGCTTAATATAAAAGGAACGTAAAATGATTTATACCTTCTGATACTTAAGTATATTTTAGCAATTACATTTACTTTTGATACTTAATATTTAAACTCAAATACTTTGACTTTTACTCAAGTAGTATTTTACTGGGTGATTCACTTTTACTTGAGTAACCTTCTATTAAGGTATCTTTACTGTTCCTCAAGTATGACAATTGGTTACTTTTTCCCACCACTGCCAAGCTTGAAACATACCGAAGAAGACTCGAAGGCTGTAATCACTGCCAAAGGTGCTTCAACAAAGTACTGAGTAAAGGGTCTGAATACCTATGTAAATGTGATCGATTTCATTTGTAATACATTTGCAAACCTTTCTAAAAACCTGTTTTTGCTTTGTCAGTTGGTGTGTAGATTGATTAAACCCCCCCCCCCCAAAAAAGAATATAACAAAATGTGGAAAAAGTGAAGGGGTCTGAATACTTTCCGAATGCACTTTAAATCTCTCCAGTGCTATATTTGTATTTTTTTTCAAAAGCTCTCAGCTGTGCCTGCCTGTCAGGGACAAAGGCATCTAAAGCAGGGCAGGCTATAAGACACTTACCAGTGAATTGAAATCACTATCCACAAACTTCTCCCTCCATAGGAGAAAAAGGTCAACACAGGTAAGACTCATTCTGTCATTTGAGTTCTTCTAGGTTTGCATTAGAATGTAGTTTGAGAATAATTTAACAAGGACTGTTATTTGACTGATGTCTATTTTAAGAAATGTTTTATTGGTCTATGCCTCAGGCTTTATTGCGACTGATCGTGTCCTCGACATCAGCATAAACATGGTGCTTTCAGAAAGTATTCACACCCCTAGACTTTTTCCACAATTAGTTGTGTTACAGCCTTAATGTAAAATGTATTAAATTGAGAATTTGTTTCACTGGTATACACACACACACACACACACACACACACACACACACACACAATACCCTGTAATGTCAAAGTGGAATTATGGAAAGCTGAAATTGGTAAGAGTATTCAACCCCTTTAACGGCAAGCCTAAATTAGTTCAGAAGTAGAAATTTGCTTAATAAGTCACATAAGTTGCATGGACTGACACTGTGTGCAATAATACTGTTTAACATGATCTCTGTGCCTCACACATACAAATAATAGTAAGGTCCCTCAGTTGAGCATTGAATTTCAAACACCACAATGAACAGGGAGGTTTTCCAATGATTTGCAAAGGTTACCTATTGGTAGATAGGTCAATTCAAAAAGCAGACATTGAATATCCCTTTGAGCATAGTGAAGTTATTAGTTACACTTTGGATGGTGTATCAATACACCCAGTCAATACAAAGCACAGGAGGTTGGTGGCACCTTAATTGGGGAGGATGGGCTCATGGTAATGGCTGGAGCAGGGGATTAGTGGAATGGTACCATTCCATTTGCTCCGTTCCAGTCATTATGAGCAGTCCTCCCCTCAGCATCCTCCACTGCTACTGTACAAAGAAACAGATGTCCTTCCTAACTCAGTTGCCGGAGAGGAAGGAAACTGCTCAAGGATTTCACCATGAGGCCACTGGTGAAATCAGTTAGAGTTTAATGGCTGTGATAGGAGAAAACTGAGGATGGCTCAACAACATTGTAGTCACTCTACAATACTAACCTAATTGTCAGAGTGAAAAGGAAGCCTATACAGAATAAAAATATCCCTTGTTGCAATAAGGCACAAAACTAAAACTGCAAAAAAGTGACGAAGAAATTAACTTTTGGTCCTGAAAAGAAATCGTTATGTTTGGGGCAAATCCAACAGCACATCACCGAGTACCACTCTTCATATTTTCAAGCATGGTGGTGGCAGCATCATGTTCTGGGTATGCTTGTCATTGGCAAGGACTAGGGAGTTTTTTTTAGGATAAAAAGAAACAGAATAAAGCTAAACACAGGCAAAATCTTAGAAGAAAAAAAAACTGGTTGTCTGCTTTCCAACAGAAAATGGGAGACAAATTCACCTTTCAGCAGGACAATAACCTAAAACAAAAGGCCAAATATACACTGGAGTTGCTTACAGTACCAAGATGACATTGAATGTTCCAGAGTGGCCTAATTACAGTTTTGACTTAAATCGGCTTGAAAATCTATGGCAGGTTTAGTAAATGGCTGTCCAGCCATGATCAACAACCAACTTGACAGAGCTTGAAGAATTTTAAAAATGATCATGTACAAATATTGTGTAAAGCTCTAAGAGACTTACCCAGAAAGACACTCAGCTGTAATTGCTGCCAATTACCCCTGTATTGGACTCAGGGGTGTGAATACATAAGTAAATGAGATATTTCATTTCCACTAAATTTGCAAACATTTCTAAAAACATGTTTTTACTTTGTCATTATGGGGTATTGTGTGTAGATGGGTGAGGAAAAACTATTTAATCCATTTTGAATTCAGGCTGTAACAAAATGTGGAGTATGTCAAGGGGTATGAATACTTTCGGAAGGCACCGTAACCCCAATCCTTGTTTGTGCTCAGTCCTCATTGCCTATGTGATTTTAGAGAAAATGTTCAGTTGAGTTAACATTCTGAAAATAAAAGATTTAATCTATACCTTCACCGGGATGTTTAATAAGTTTACCTTATCTTGCATTAACAAAACACCAATTATTACCTGAATTTACAGGACACAACAGATCCAGAACATCATCATCTGAGTGTCTTAGCAGTAATAAAATCCTTATTCATTACATTTCCATTTCTACATTCAGTAATAGTATATTTTGTCCCATATTGACCTACTACTCTGTCTACTTCTAGTGTCATATGAAGGTATTTTGTCCATCCAAAGTTTGAAGCAGGTTGAGAACCCATGGAAAGGCATTACTCTAAACCGTTGCATAGTGTTGGCCATCATCATTGTGCTTGTGAGCTCAGGGGTGAATGAAGTACATGGTGAGCGTTGAAACGTATGATATTAAAAATATAATCCATGCACACAAACTAGCTCATGCATTATCTCTTGTGGTTTAGATGCGCCGGAAGTATTTCTAGAGGAGAATGATCTTACTCAGATCTTACTTGGAGGCACAGATACACAGCCAGATGGCACAGCTCAGGTACTGGGACTTCTAGCTTAAACTGAGTATACCAAACAACATGAACAAGCACCTACGATTCCTCACATGGCAGCTTCTTGTCATCGTTGCTAGCTCTCTGGCCATCCAGATTGACTACACACAGACTTCTGACCCGTTTTTGTGATGTCAGCTGAGTTGCAACGTGACATCAATAAGGGATCATCGCTTTGCCATGGATTCACCAGGTCAGTCTCATGGAAAGAGCATTAGGTGTTCCTAATGTTTTGTATAATAGTGTATTTTCTGTGTCCTTCTCATTTGTTATTCAGTGTGTTAGTTATAAGTGCTCTGCTTTGGAACCTTATGTTGCGTGCCTGGTGTTTCCTCTTCTCGCCCTCCAGCCTCTCTGTGGGACAGTTTGCCGAGTTGGGGATCAGACCATGGAACAAAAGGAAAACCAAAGAGAAGAGGGGGAGTCTTGAGGATCAGAAATAGAGATGTGTCTAAGGGCTGTGAAGAAATGATAGAGAGCATTATGGAGAATGGTAAAGAGGCTAATACAACAAATAGGCTGACATTTTCAGAAAGAATAATCAAATAATGTCAGTTTGCCCGGTGTTTATTCTATCAAAAACAAGTTATATATATATATATATATAACTTATCTACAGTAGTAGTTTACTACTGTAGAAAGAAACAATTTACAGAACAATTACCAAATATGAAATACAATTTTACTTGTCACATGCGCCAAATATAAACAGGGGTAGACTTTACAGCAAAATGCTTACTTACGGGCTCTTTCCCAACAATGCAGAGTCAAAAAGTAAGTCACACATACTTCACAATGATTTTAAATTAGACCCATACAGTCTTATATGAAGTCTTATCTGATCATGTATAATCTGTCTGCATAAATATGTTTCATATTTAGAGGGTATACAAAAATCAATACAAATTAATAACATTTGCTGGTTCCCATTTCATATTCAATGAAATATTATTTTAGCCTTTAATATGCCCTTTCATTGGATGCAAATTGATAATGATAAAATGGTATTTGAAAGATCCAATATGTGCACTGTGCCATTGAGTTTGCAATTGACGAGTAACAAAAAGTGTATTAAAATGTAAAATCAGCTAATATTTGGCAGAACATGATTGAGCACAAATTGAGAATTAGATGTGGTGATGATGCATTTACAATAAACAAAATTGACTTATGAGTAATGGTCCACCCATTCAGTTGGCCTGGCCCTTGCCATTATTACGGTCATTGGACCACATGGAGGAAACAGTGGCAACCATACTCCTTGGCCACCATGTTGGGTTTGATGGAGATCTTGGTTCCATCCTGAGCCAACTCCACCACCTTGAGGTCCTCAGTGTTTATAGGCACACAAAGGTGAGCGCTCCAGGGCCTCTCTGGACCTGGCTGATCAGGAGGGCCTGGTTGTTACCGTTGGTCAGGGGAAAGCGGCAGACTCCCTGGTAGTTGTAGATGAGCCAGCCGGAATTTCTCCAGGGACACGTTGAGGCTGTGCAGCCGACACAGGTGTCCCTTCCCTGGGCCCTCCTGGCCTGCTGCCCCCTCTCCACACCTATGGGAGTGAAAGAAAAAAATATTTTAAATGACTTGGCAATGCAATCAATGCACAGACATGTATCATGAATTTACATTGAGGCCTGCTCACCTGCTAGTGGTTCCTCACCTTCTTTGGGAAGAACACAGTTCCCGGAGCCTCCACCGCCCGTTCATCCCTGCCCACCTCCTCCGTCCTCATCTGGACCACAACCTCCTCCAGCCTCTGCCTGAGCACCTCCAGCAGGGCAGGCTGTAGGGCCAGCTCCCTGTGGTGCCCCTGGAACAGAGCCCAGTTTGGGAAAGGAGAACAGTGTGAGAGCTGAGGAGTTGAGCAGCCCGGCCAGGACGGTCTCACTGGATGACAGCCCAAGGGACAGGATGGGGAGAGAATGCAGAGTATACAGCGGGACCGGAGCAACCCGTAGTTGTGACTGCGTCTGTGGTGGCTGGACAGCACTGAGGAACTCCTGCAGCTCACACAGAAAAGCATAGGTCCTGGAGGAAGCAGGGGAGGGACTTTGACTTGTCACTGGGAGAAGGACAATTACAAATTTAAGAATCGATGACTTAAAATATTTAAGAAAATGTATTCATAATTATTATTTTTTTAAAGCCAAAGCCAACTGCCTTTTCATTAATTCCTTTAGCCTTTGAGAAAAGCACCAGGGGAATGACACCGACATCACTTCTTGCTCCTTCGTGATACTTTGTAGTTCAGACAAATTTTGCCCTGAGAAGGGTAAATAAGCTTTACAATATGCTTTCATTCCATCAGCGTGTAACTTGGAACGCGATAAGCTGTACAAGATGAAGCATTCATCTTACCTGTACCTGGTGTTTTTGTGTCAACTTTGATTTGCCATTTCAGGTGACTTTTGCCCTCTGATAGCTTTCCTGTTAAGATGAGGAACTGTGTTCCCTTAAAATACATACCGTCTGAAATGGGGAAAGGTGGGAGTCTGATACCAACAGCATCACACCAGTCTTTAAATGGTCTATGGTAAGACAAGAGACTTCTAAAATGTGAGACAAGAAATTCAGTAATGTTGTAAATTAGTAGGTAATGAGTTCTAACCTGTTTGTAAGGCTGTAGATTGACTGGTGAAAGTGATGGCGCTTAAGGCTGCTGTTCTAGTGTTTCTAAAGGCAAGGAGCAGTATGAACTTGATCTTGGAGGGGAGGCGGAGAGTAGACAAGACATAACATACCATTTCATTCAGAATCAGATCCATATCTGGTTGGGTGCCAAACATGTAGCCCATGTTTCTCTTCGTTGGCTTCTTCAGCTAGAATGGAGCACCATCAGTGTGAGCAAACTCCAAAAGCAAGTCAAATCCTCTCAGCTCGCTTTCATGGACCTAAACTTCACAAATTGCTGAAAGCATATCCTCAACTACCTCTACATGAGCTGGTGTACTTCCAAAATATGGAGTGTCCCCACACTGGAGAGCATCAGTATCAGGCAGAATGCACACCACAGCCTCATGGCAGCCCGTCATGTCTGGATCTAACACTTGGTTTGGTTCAGGTCAGCAAGGGAGAAGGGTTTTGTGTTGTACACTGCCTCAATACCATGTGACGTGTCCGTTGAAAGATGGGGGAAACATTGTTTCCTCAACATGTAGAGGAACAGTATGCTAAAAATAAATGGTCTGTCAGACACCTGGATAGGTGCAGTGAAATGGGTTGTTTTACAGGGTCAGCCATAGTAGTACGGCCCCCCTTGGGCAAATTAGGGTTAAGTGCCTTGCTCAAGGGCATACCAACAGATTTTTCCCCTTGTCGGCTCAGGTATTCGAACAAGCAATCTTTCGGTTACTGGCCCAACACTAACCGCTAGGCTACCTGCCGCCCAATGTTGTGAATACTATGGTGGGCTGAGAAAGCTATGGAAAGGAAGCACAAGACTACGGAGCGTTGTGTGTGTTGCAGATTGACACCTGTCCTCCCCGTGGGTGAGGATGGACTGGGGACTGACGAACACCTAAACAAAGATAAGGACGTTTGAAGGAGACAGAAAAACATGAATGTAATCACATTTCTAAAGTCCTTTCATAGACAACTGGCCGACTCTAAACACTATCCTATCGTTTCAATCTCCTGCCTTTTTAGTTTTTCTACACAATGTTTTTTCTTCCAATGCACAAACATATTGGAATGTTCATTGAATTGCCTCAAGTGGCTGCTTTTAAAGATGACTGTAATTGGATGATAGATTAGATACATTTGCATTCAAAAGTCCTGTCAGCAGTTATTCTAAGGACAGTGGGGTGGAGTATGGATGTGCTACATGCCAGATAGATTACAAGTGTGTGTGCTAAATAGGAGCATTCTTTACGTCTGACCGATTAAAGGATCTCTGATGGCCAGACCATGAGATGCTGCTGTTGAGACCTCTGGGGTTGAGAAGGGCCTCATGGACAAATTCCACAGCTGCAGCCTTCTTTTGCAGACGACCAAGGTCATTGAGTTGAGTCTGTCCTGCTTGGTCAACCGTGCCAAGTGATAAAACCAAGGTTCATTTACAAATTCCTGCAGGGATTCACAAATCCACCCCAAAAATTACAATAATGATAATTTAACGGCTTGCAAACACACACAATGCAAAACACTATTTAACAATGTGTATTTGAGTAATCCCAGAACATGACATGAAATATTGCTTTTATTTACTAGGCCTACAGGAAATAGTAAAAAAGTCAATTATTTCCCCAATTGTGGACATTTTTTTTCTGAAATGTGCATTCCCCACTACAGACTGAAGAGCAATTTCTCAAACACTACTGTCCATTTTTGGGCAAACCGATAAGCCTAGCTTTGTACAGAATGTACTACTCTAATAGAAGTAGAAACATTATGAACTTATCCCACACCTACATTGCGTCATTGTCGGGCTCCTTCACTTTAAAGCCTATATATTTTTTTTATATAAAAAAAGAAACTCACCTTTTTAATATGCATAATATCACCAATAAACAGAGACACAAATGAAACACTAAGAAAACATTTTATTAATCATACAAGGCCAAACTAATTTCAATTTGTCATTAATCATATTTAAGATAAAGCACCAACACCAAGAGTTTCCATGACAACCCAGGGTGTTTTGGAAAGTAGGTTTGCCTATTGCACCTCAAACCTGCCCTGGCTTTACTGAGAGTTAAAATAATTCCTTCAACTACACAGCGTTCTCCTATGTAAGGATCACAACACTGAAGGTCAAAGGACATTTCATTTTGAGAAAGACGAGAGGGATTGAGACATGTGTGAGAGAGTAGGAAGAGATGAGGCTTTTCCACTACATCTTCAGCTTTGTCAAACAAACCTGCAGTCTTTTGCTGGTGTGGCTGGATGTGTGTGACAGTGAGAAATTGAGGAGACAAAACATACATCTAAGGCAGTTTGTCAACTCAAAAGCACCAATTTAAGTTACATCAAAATATAAACGTGGTCCCTGGTCCTGAGAAAGGGAGAAACATAAGTCCCAGTTTAAAGACAAATGAAAATATACAGTATTCAAAGTGTTATAGCATTTCAAGATATCTGATAAGTTCCTGAGAGAGAGAGAGACACTTGGCAGGATTCAGTCTTGGTATGTGGAAAAGTATTAAATGTAAAGTTATTCATTGAGAAAATGTATAGAGCACTATACGAGTTCAATATAATTCATCCATATTTGCCAGAGAGATCATAGGCGTAGTTCTTCAGTGGACATATTAGGAAATGGGGCATGTTGTAAAAGTTTGTTGAAACCTGATGTAACAATATTCACTATCCAATACTATTCTCACTCCCACACACATTGCCACGCCAGCCAACTAGGAAGTATATTTTCAGATTAAAAAGTAAACGAGAGCCTGTGTAGAAGTTTAAACCTTTCCCCTCTAGCACAACAGGAGAAGTGTATTGATCAATAGCTGCATTTTCCCTCATTTTAAGTGTAGGAGAGCACCGCACTGTCTGTTTAAGAGTATTAAAACTTGATCTGAATCTTGTCATAGTAAAAGCATAATTGATAAACTGCAATTATATCAAACACCAAGGAAAAAAATGAAAACAACAATTACAAACAGGCCTGTCAGCGCTGTTAACAATGGAATTCGCTTTTCGGTTCATGTCTGACATGAACAAATCATTGTCCTCACTTCACTTGAACAGAAGGGTTGATATACACATTCCTGGTTACAAAGCACTTGTCTACCGGACCACATTGTGACTAATGCTTTGGAGTAATTTTTCTTTGAGGGCATAGGTGAAACAAACAAAACAATGAAGAGAAATGAATATCCTGCTGCTTCACGTCCTCAATTACTAAAGACTCATTTGGCAATCAGATCAAAAGGAAGCCTGATTGTTGCAAACTCACATAATACCTACTAGTTATTCTACTACCAGTTATATTGGAACAATTAACTTGTAATTACAAACAGATGTAATATGCTCACGCTATGGGAAGGAGGCAGTTTTAAGACATATCCCAGGACAAACAGTAGAAATGAGATGACATTTGGTTTTTGGATGCACCCAGAACATTTTCTGAAATCGGTTTGTGTGGTTGAAAGAGCACCAGTATACGTTTTTCTTTAAAAAGCATAAAGTAAATCTGATACAATCCAGACAGTCTAATTTCACCACAAAATCTGTCAGCATGTGTTAAGCACATAGTACAAGCGTTGAGTTTCTCTAGATAAATATATACAATACCAGTCAAAGGTTTACACACCTACTCATTCAAGGGTTTCTATTTACCATTTTCTACATTGTAGAATAGTGAATAGATCAAACTATGAAATAACACATATGGAATCATGTAGTAACCAAAAAAAAAAAAAAAGTCAAAACTTTTAACTGGTACAGTACATCTCAGAGGAGCCCTCATTGACACTGAATAGTCATGGTGTTTCTCACTATTAAAGCACTGGCTTAACAACTCTGCCTCCCTTGGGTGCTGGCCCAACCTGTTTGACAGGTTGTAGAAGCAGCCCCACCCCAAAAAAAGATAATAATTCAATAATACCCCAAAGCAATCTAGGCATTTCTTATTCAGCAACACACCCTTAAACTTAACGGTTAATTAAAATAATAATAATAAAAAATAAAAAAAACATTTACAAATAGTCCTGAACAAGTGGCAAGTTTCTGAAAGCAAAAGGGCGTTTCGCAGTACGCCAAAAATACTGTGTGAAAACGCATCTAATGAGAGCGTTACCTGTTGTCTTAACTCTGAGCCAAATCGTCTGCAGTTGTACACTAGTACAACAATTCAAAAATCTGATAACTACACTTTAAATACAAGAAAGAATGCCAGAAAATGGCATTTAAAACGTCCCTGTGTACAAGAAGCACCAAGTATCGACAGTTGATGTTCTTAATATTGTATAAATAAAATTAGGCACAGTCCAGAGTTATACAGATTGTAGCACCAATGTTTTCAGACTACGTTAAGTACACACTTATACCTATTGCATTCTACACTGTTACACATTTCAGGAGAACAAAATAAACAAAAACGTGACAGCATAAATATAATCAAAATTATACACAATTAAACAGTCAGAATGTCTCCCATTCACAGTACAATGTTTACAGAAATGAAATAAATCAAAAGATGTGAAAATTGCCCAGTAGTTTGTTGTTATTCATGCATTTCCCAGTGTGCGCGCGGGTGGGTGAGGATGTTTGTATACCAGTGTGCGCGCGGGTGGGTGAGGATGTTTGTATACCAGTGTGCGCGCGGGTGGGTGAGGATGTTTGTATACCAGTGTGCGCGCGGGTGGGTGAGGATGTTTGTATACCAGTGTGCGCGCGGGTGGGTGAGGATGTTTGTATACCAGTGTGCGCGCGGGTGGGTGAGGATGTTTGTATACCAGTGTGCGCGCGGGTGGGTGAGGATGTTTGTATACCAGTGTGCGCGCGGGTGGGTGAGGATGTTTGTATACCAGTGTGCGCGCGGGTGGGTGAGGATGTTTGTATACCAGTGTGCGCGCGGGTGGGTGAGGATGTTTGTATACCAGTGTGCGCGCGGGTGGGTGAGGATGTTTGTATACCAGTGTGCGCGCGGGTGGGTGAGGATGTTTGTATACCAGTGTGCGCGCGGGTGGGTGAGGATGTTTGTATACCAGTGTGCGCGCGGGTGGGTGAGGATGTTTGTATACCAGTGTGCGCGCGGGTGGGTGAGGATGTTTGTATACCAGTGTGCGCGCGGGTGGGTGAGGATGTTTGTATACCAGTGTGCGCGCGGGTGGGTGAGGATGTTTGTATACCAGTGTGCGCGCGGGTGGGTGAGGATGTTTGTATACCAGTGTGTGGGTGGGTGAGGATGTTTGTATACCAGTGTGTGGGTGAGGATGTTTGTATACCAGTGTGTGAAGGTTGGACAGAATGCAGAAAGTACCACTACAGCCTTCAGTGGACCAAAGCTAACACGTACAAAATTTTTTTTTACCCGTCCCCTGTGAACACCGTGAGGTAGGGTTCCAGAGACTTGCCTGAAAACAACACGGACAATATTAAGAGTCCCAAAATTACACCTGCATTTTTTCATTGTATCAGTGTTTCAGCAGGGCTATAAAACCAAGAAGCTTAAGTTAGAGTAGTTGAGATTCCTACTTGTGAAGAATGCACATTGCGTTGCAGATCCCTACTCCCTAGCTGGCTCTATAAGTAGTGATTATCAACTGACTGTCTCAGTAATTGAATCCTGTTTCCCCATTACATCCTCAAGTCTTTCTGCTGTTCACTTCCATACATTTTGACACAGCATTCAAATGAATGAGAACACCCTACTATTACGTTTCCAGAAACTGTCGTTATTCACATAAATGATCACACCAAAAACGTTTTTACTCTGAGCTGACTATAGTGCTGTTGCCACAGTGAGGGTACACAGATATGTTATCCAGTGTGTTTGAACCAACAGCTTCTCGTTTCATACTGTAGCCAAAAGCTAATGTGGTCAAATCATATTTAATTCACTGAAGAAATGATCAGGGTTAAAGGTTAGCTAGCAGAGCGATAGAGATGCAGAGTCACAGCTGCATGGTCCCTAGTCCTGTACAGAGTCGGGTTAAACTGGTCGTGTGTGTGTGTGTGTGTGTGTGTGTGTGTGTGTGTGTGTGTGTGTGTGTGTGTGTGTGTGTGTGTGTGTGTATATATATATATATATATATATATATATATATATATATATATAGCTGCGTTTACACAGGCAGACAAATCTTTTTTTGTTTTTACACTAATTGGTCTTTTGACCAATCACATCAGAATTGGTCTGCCTGTGTAAACGCAGCCTGTGGGTGTGTGTGTGTGTGCGTGTGCGCATGCACGCGTGTGTAGGGGGGGGGGGACTAAGAAAGCACCCTGGTGGTCAGATAATGACAGAACAAAGATGATACTGGGATGATGGTACCACAGGAGTCTTCCGCCATATACAGGCTGTCTTTAGTAAAATAACATGTACAACTACACTGCTAACTGTGCTTTCTTCTGTCATCAAATGTCTGAATTGAGTCTTAAAGCTCAATATAGTTATCTATATTTCATACTTAGCACCAGGTTACATGGTGACAGTGATGTACCTGTACAACTTACTGCCATGGAAACAGTGCATGTCCTGTGTCTCTATAACGTTAATGTTCAGAGCAGGCAGCATACCAATTCATTCAGGATGGGAGGTACACAGCTCACGGATTACGGTCAGCCTCAACCCACGACACAAAAACCCCCGTGAACGCGCAACTCCGCTCAGGATGCCATGCTGTGTGTGTCAACGTGAGTGTGTGTGTGTGTGTTCTCAGCTGTGTGTGTGTGTGTATATAGAGTCCCAAATCAGTGGCAATTTAACAGGCTTAGGAGCACCAGTGAGAGAGTTCATTGGTCCACACCTGGCCATTTGCATAGGTTACGTTGGGTTGAGGTAGATATTCTTCAGTTACCTGCCAGGGAGAGGAAAGAGCCAGGTTCAGAAAACAAGACAAAATTCTGCCGTGACCAATAGCACATAACAGGATAGGACATGGCAGACATGAGACGGCTCATGAAGAACGCATTTATCAGAGAGCTAATAATCTATTTACAAACCTACAGTAGGAGTCTAACTTACCTTGTTGGGACTGAATAGCAGCTTGGGGAGAACAGGGACAACCAGAACTCTCCTCCTTATCCCTCTGACTGACACCCCCCCCCCTCCCCTCCTCTCCCCCCTCCCCCACCGTGCCCTATCTAGGCCGGGAACCGGTGTGCTGAGAGGACGACATGTAGGAAGCAGGCAAGCCCAGAGTCCTCCACATGATGCCCCCACCTCCTGATATACTGGCCGGGGTTGGAGGGGGGAGGTGAGGGGGGTGGTGTACTGTGAAGTTACGAGAGGAAGGAGGAAGGGGGGCAGAAGCAGCAGCAGAGGAGCCAGAGAGAGAGATGGAGGAGGACTGTACCCTCTGATGCTGGAGGGAAGAGGCGACCAGTCGGGAGGAGAGGAAGGACTCAGAGCGAGATGAGGGAGTGGGCTCAGAGGAAAAGGGGACAGAGGAAGAGTAGGAGATATTAAGTAGAGGCGGGGGAGGTGGAAGGGAGCGCATGGGGGGCAGAGGAGTGTGCAGTACTGTCTGGGTGCGGCTGTGCTGGGCCTGTGAGAGGGGCAGGTTGGAGGACACAGAGGCCAGGAAGGAGGAACATGAGTGGGGGACAATGTGCTGATGCTGCTGGGAGGAGGAGAGACTGAGCAGAGAGCTGAGGCCTCCTGTGGCTGGCAGCACAGTCCCAAACTGATGGGACGACACTGAGGGCACCACGTGGTGAAAAATACCTGCGGATTAAACAGCAAGAGAGAGATGGGGGGGAGGACAGAGAGATGGGGGGGCGGGACAGAGAGACAGAGGGGCTGAGCCAGGATTTGCATAGCGCCAAGCAAGTCATACAGACAAGCACACAGAAAGCAGACAGACATTTCACTTTGAAACATCAACTCAATCAAGTATTACAATATAGCTCAATGGCCATTCCTCTGCTTTAAATGTATTGTTGAGTTCTAATAAAACAGCAATGTGGCAAATCATAGTGAAATGTCTCTAAATTACACAGAAAACCAGTGACACCAACACCCATAGAAAATGACCATGTTGATTAGGTTTCTTTGATTCATCAATTTTCAATGCTTGAGAGATCTACATCTTACCAACACAGATTATCACAGATGCAGTATGTCTTTATTATATTAAAAGGACATTTCCCATGTCCGTGGCCATGACTTCATGAACCAAGTTTGTCATCTTAAGGATCTGTACTCTCATTGAAGTATTAGGCATTTCCCAAGGGTGTCTAACTCAGCTTCTGTACAGCCAGTCCATGGCAAAGCAAAGCAGCAATGGCATTGAGACAGGCAGCAGCACAGGGCTCCCATACTTACCTGCGTCCAACAGCAGGCCTGTCCATTGAATCCCTCTGTAGCTGTCTAACACAGCAACCCTATCTGAGGACTGATCTCACAGGAAGAGTAGCTCCTGCTTCAGCTAACGGGAATCCTAATAAATGCGAAATCCTCTATCCCAACCAATAGCTAACAGTGCTGCTGAAGGGAAGGTAACTGGTTAGAAAATGTCAGTGGGCCTCACCTCCAGCTGCTCCGCCTGCCAGCCCAGCGCTGGAGAAGCTCCCCAGGGAAGAGTGTCCGTTGACCAGGCGAGAGGCCCCGCTCACCGAGGTGCTGGGCGTCTGGGCCCCAAACAGGGATTGAAGGACAGAGGCCCCCCCGAGGGGGAACTGGGCCCCCAGGTACTGTCCCACAGAAGCCCCCGAGGCTGAGGACACAGCTACTGGGCTTCCCCCCACCTTCCCGCTCAGGATACCCCCGCTGGCAGCCGCAGAGATGAAGAGGTTTTGACTGTTTCCTAGGCTGCTGGATGTCTTCAGCTCCCACTCCCCCCTGGGCTTCTGTTTGGGCATAGCCTGCCTCTCAGTGATGCTTCCTCCCTGGGGGCCTGCCCCTGGCCGGCCACCAGGCTCATGGCTGATGAAGGGGCTAGGGGGAATGTACTGAGATGCTGAGGACTCGCCTCCACCCCCTTCGCCCCCCCTCTGCTGCGGTTTGTGATCAGAGTCTGAGTCGGTGCCTAGGCCCGGTGGCTCTCTCCCCATACCAAAGGGGGAGCCCCCCTGCCTCAGCTCGCCTGGGGGCTGCTTGGTGTCTGAGATGGGGGAGAAAGTAGACTTCCACTTGCTGTTGGAAGATGAGGATGAAGAGGAGACTTCACTGCCGGTGCTGTTCCCGCTGCTGCCTCCCGATCTCCTTCCTGTTGACCCAATAGAGAGAAAAAGTCAAGTGGGATAAAAAAAGAGCAAAAGGACAGTAGACGTCAGACAAATGACAGAACTAGAATAATAAACTGAAAGTTACTGACGCGGCCTTCCTCTTTCCGAAGCAGTTTGTGTACGTCGGTAATTTTTCTACACAATGTTCGTGTAGATTGTTCTAAAACCATTATTTGGTCAACAGTAATAGTCTATACATTATGTTGATTCCTGCTATGACAGTATCTGCCTGTCCCCGTTTCACTATCGCCTGCTGTGTGAGCAAGCCACTCAGAGAGCACGGAGAGATGCCTTCTGAGAAGCACAAGGATGACTGTTGCTAAAAATGCAATTGTGGGGGAAATACAGTTTAAGCAACTACTTTGGTTCTACACTGAAAAACAAACCTAACAAGCAACATTTTCAAAGATTTTTCTGAGTTACAGGTCATAAGAAAATCTGTCAATGGAAATAAATTAAATCAGGTCCTAAACTACAGATTTCACATGACTGGGAATACAGATATGCATTTGTTGGCCACTGATACCTAATAAAAAAAAAATATCTAAAAAAAATCTATCTATATCTATATCTATATCTATATATATATATATATATATAGATAGATCAGAAAACCAGTCAGTATCTGGTGTGACCACCATTTGCCTGATGCAGCTGGACACATCTCCTTCGCATAGAGTTGATCAGGCTGTTGATTGTGGTCTGTGGAATGTTCTCCCACTCCTCTTCAATGGCTGTGGGAAGTGTCTGGATATTGGTGGGAAATGGAACACGCTATCGTACACGTTGATCCAGAGCATCTCCAACATGCTCAATGGGTGACATGTCTGGTGAGTATGCAGGCCATGGAAGAACTGGGACATTTTCAGCTTCCAGGAATTGTGTACAGATTCTTGCGACATGGGGCTGTGCATTATCATGCTGAAACATGAGGTGATGGCGGTGGATGAATGGCACGACAATGGGCCTCAGGATCTCGTCACCGTAGCTCTATGCATTCAAATTGCTATCGGCAAAATGCAAGTGTGTTCGTTGTCCGTAGCTTATGCCTGCCCATACCCCCACCACCACGGGGCACTCTGTTCACATCCACAAACTGCTCACCCACATACACACTGCTGCCATCTGCCCGGTACAGTTGAAACCGGGAATCACTTAGTGTGTTGTGGAATCTGTTATGAATGTATTGTCATGTTTTAAAAATGGTATAACTACCTTAATTTTGCCAGACCCCAGGAAGAGTAGCTGCTACCTTGGGAGCAGCTAATAGAGATCCATCATAAATCCAAATATTTCTTCAGTGTGCCAGTGACAATCGAAGGTAAGCATTTGCTCACTGAAGTCGGTTAAGACGGCGAACTGCAGTCAGGTCAAGACGAGCACACGGATGAGCTTCCCGGAGACGGTTTCTGTCAGTTTGCGTAGAAATTCTTGGTTGCGCAAACCCAGTTTTATCAGCTGTCCGGGTGGCTGGTCTCAGACGATCCCGCAGGTGAAGAAAGCGGACGTGGAGGTCCTGGGCTGGTGTGGTGTGGTTACACGTGGTCTGGGGTTGTGAGGCTGGTTGGACCTACTGCCAAATTCTCTAAAACAATATTGGAGGCTGTTTATGGTAGATAAATAATGAACATTCAATTATCTGGCAACAGCTCGTGGACATTCCTGCAGTCAGCATGCCAATTGCACGCTCCCTCACATCTTGAGACATCTGTGGCATTGTGTTGTGACAAAACTGCACATTTTATAGTGGCCTTTTATTGCGCCCAGCACAAGGTGCACCTGTGTAATGATCATGCTGTTTAATCAGCTTCTTGATATGCCACCTGTCAAGTGGATGGACTATCTTGGCAAAGGAGAAATGCTCACTAACCGGGACGTAAACAAATTTGTGCACAAAAGTTCAGAAATAAGCTTAGTGTGTATGGAACATTTCTGGGATATTTTATTTCAGCTAATGAAACATGGTTTCTATACGTTTTTTTGTAAGTCATCAGCCTACATTTACCGATAGATTAATGTATTAGCCTACATGGCTGTATAGCAACAATATAATATTTTGAGTTAGCAATCGAGCTTGTATTTTGAGTTCCCACTTCCTCAGGTGGTGAATAATAAAGTCTAAAGGCCAATATGCACAAAGATGTCAGCAAATTCTTTGAAGAGCCCCCCAAAATTAGAATGCAGATCATTCTGGACCCTGTTTAATCATGCCTTCCCTGGATATGTGAGATGAAATAGCTTACTTTTTAAACCATAGGCTACGATCTCAGTTGTCTTAATTGGGACTGAAAAAGAGCCCTGTAAAGTAAACATTTTTATCATTGAATTTATTGTTATCGAACAAAATAGTAACATTTATCATGATATGGCTCTTTGTCCATATTGGCCAGCTCTATAATATCATGTTTATTATGCAGGCTTCAGCGGTCACATTTGGACGTTCCTTACCCCGCTCGCTGTTCCCTGGTCTGCCAGCTCCATCTCTGCTCTCCAAGGAAATAGTAGCAATCTTCCTTTCAATTCTAAAAAAAATACAAATTAAAGAAAATACAAAACTTCAAATGTACTCTTGTGTAGAGATGCAGCCACGTGGCTTTTCTGCTTCACCATTTACTATACCTTGAGCTGGAGCTGTCAGCAGGGTAGCCAGAGTCGTCGTCGGAGCTGGGTGCAGAGGAGTAGTGTCCTGAGCCGTTGATCTCCAGAGGGCGTTCTCTCTTCAGTACGGGGGGCTGGTCCATGTCTGGCCCACAGGGGCTACAACCAGACTGCTCCGGGGAAGAAATGGCAGCGATCTCCAGAGGCTGGTTAATGTTGTTCACCTGACAAACACAGAAAACATTAGGGAATCAAACATACAACTCTTGTTTAAAATATGCATAGAGTAGATATTTGGGAATCAAACAACTCCTGTAGCAAGTACCACGCTGCAACCAACTTAGCCATGGACCACGTACTGAAGGACAGGGAAGCAACTTGACTCACCATGGAGTTGATGTTGAGTGGGGATCCTGAGGGTTGGCTAGTGGAGCTGAGCCCAGGAAAGGACCTCCTCTTTGGGGAGCCGCTGGCAGGTTGAGCCCCCGTGGAGCTGCGCTTTCTCCTCCCACGCTTGCGCCCCTCTTGTGATCCATGGCCGTGGGAGTGTGCGTGCTGGGAGCCCGGCGAGTGGTGGTGGTTACTGGTGTTGTGGTTGCCGTGGTGATGTTTGCCTTGCCTGGCCGAGCCGAGGTGTAGGCGAGTTGCTGCGCCCCCTGAAGAGGATGAAGACGAGGAAGAGGAGGAGGAAGAGAAGAACATGCGGCGTCTGGACTCGCTGTCCTGGGGCTCAGAGTCAGACTCGCCCTGCCGCTCGGCCCAGTCCTCAGGGAGGATTCTGGGGGGGCCGTCAGCGTACTGGAGGACCCCCCCGGTGCTGAGAGGGGGGCTGTGGCCTTGTGTTGGTCCCGTTAGAGGGGCACCGTGAGGGGGAGGGGAGGGTGCAGCACTGTCCTGGTCCTCAGAGTGAGAGCCTCCGTTCATCAGCCCTGCGCTAGAGGAGTACCCTGAGGAAGGACAGAGCATTAGACGCTGGTCCTTCAGGAGATGTCTGTCAACACATGCAGGTTTCAATGGATGTGGTTAAGGTACTAGTGTATTTGGGGCTGCTTACCATTGGTCTGGCCCATCTGGGACACAGGACTCGGTGTGCTCCTCTACAAAAATAAACAGAGCATTCGAGTCAACAGTGTTTCATTACAGCACACGTGACCTCTATTACCCAGTCCAAAATCAAACCCTAGCTCCACATGTACCCACCAGTCTCTCAGCTCGGCTGGGCAGCACCACACTGGCCAGGGGGATGCTAACAGGGAGCTTGCTGGGGTGCACCGTACTGAGGGGGATACTGATGGGCAGGCTGGTGATGGTGTCACCCTGGCCCCCCTGGATATCACACACAGACAGAGGACGACTTAGGGAGGAACATACAGGGAGAGTAAATAGTGTTTGAGTCAGCATGGTAGGCTGTGTGTCAGGCCAGGGGACAGACGGAGTGAGACAGTGAGGGAACAGAGTGGACAGACACTTACCCTCTCAGCACTCCTGGGTGTGTTGTTCTGCGGACTGTCTGATGAGTTGGGAGACAGGCAGCTCAGTTTAGCTCCTAATGGAGAGGTGACGGCAACCATACCCCTGCAGGAACAGAAGTGTCAGAAATACAGTACTCCACAAACATGTAACAAACCTATTAGCAGAGTCCCTACAGTGGTTGTAGATTTTAAACCTGACTAACCTGAGACCAGTGAAGCCCAGGCCTCTGAAGTGTGCCATACTACAGTCCTGGTTCAGGTGTCTGCGCAGGGCGATCTTAGCTGGGGAGTAGCGGGTGTAGTCGGGGAGGGGGTGACCCAGCTGCCTGTGCCGGGCATCTGGGGTGGGGGGTACAATCTCGTGGTCGGGCGAGATGGGCAGGTAGCGGGAGAGCAGCTCTCCCTTGGTCCCCCCACCACCCCTGTGGAAGCAGGGCGAGGCGATCCCGTTGATGGACAGCTCGGGACTGAGACCGCTGAGGCCGGCCGCAGCCAGGCTGAGTTTGGGGGTGTGGTGGTCCAGGGGAGGACGAGGGAGGGCCTCAAGGCCGGGGAGGCCCTTGTGGTAGAGGGAGCCCTCACAGGGACTGTAAGACTTGAGCTGGAGCAGCTCCTGTTGCCTCTGACTCTTCTCCAGTTCCACAATGCTGATCTGAGAACCAACAACAGGGGGAGCAATTGCATAAGGTAAGGAGAGGAACCCAGCTTTATGAGAACATGCCACTGCTTCACAATAATAGTTGACGGATTCCTTCAATTATTTCTGAGTATGTCAGTAGAAACAGGCAGGGGAGGAAAGAGGGGATTCAGGCAGGGCTATACATTTTTTTTTTTTTTTTTTAAAAGGTTGGAGCACCAGAAAATACGATTCTTTAAATAGATTGAGATATAGCCTATAGCACATGTTGTGCCCTTCAACCTAAAAGGTAACCCTGTAAATACATCTGCTTATTACAAATAGCAAAAATGTTGATACAAATAACTGATTAAAATTACCTAGTAATTTGTTGAATATTAGGTTTCTACATAGTAGGGTATGTAAGTTGTCAGGTTGTGCTCTCAAAAAACAAAACCCTTTTTTAATAAAAACTAAATAGGATGTTCCACGTCCACAACTATGCTTAAACCACATCAGCTGACCACTTGTTGAGTGTAGTTAACATTTCATTTAAGTGTGCACCATGCCCCTCTATAGCAGACTATTGTTTGGTTAGCAGTGTTTCTGTAGCTCACGTCTGCAGGGTTTGCAAAACAAATGGATGCAAATAATCATGATGTCTTGCTGCCAGGTAGGCATAAGCTACATTGTACTTAACTTTTAATTGAGGGGGTTTTTGAGAAAGCCTTTAAATCTACCATTAACGTCGCAACACAAAGTGGTAGAAATACTCAAACCGCAGACGGGCATTCCTGTGTGTTGCCTCTTCAGAAAGTTGCAGGAAATACAAAATCACTGATGCATTCTGTTCATGTCTTATGATATACTTAAGCAAATTAATCTTTTGAACTGGCTAGCAACAATCTGTTTTCTATGTAGCAATCACAACACTACGAATCTGTGCTGTTTTTTCCCCTTTAAAACACTTCGCAACAACAGTACAGAAAAGCCTCATCACCACAATTATCTGGGCTTTCTTTTCCCTAGACGCACGCGTGCTCACAAATTAAATTCCAGGACGCACAGTAAAATTTTAAGGAGCATAAGCGACCAAAATGGCTGCTCTTTAGAGCCCTGGGTACAGGTGAGAGGTGTACCTGCAGCTCGAGGCAGTGGCGCTGTTTCTCTGAGATCTGTCTACGCAGGGCCTGCTTCTCCTTCAGCAGGCTCTCAAGACACAGAGAGCTCCAGTCCAGCTTCAGCTCCTCACACCGAGACTTCAACTGAGACAAAAACAGACACTTCCAGTTAGTTACATGCCTCTGGTCCAACAGTGTCAAGCATGCAGATGAAATCCAATGTGAAAGCGGCCAGAGAGAAGCCAGCCAGGTGTACAGTATAAGTCGCTCTGGATAAGAGCGTCTGCTAAATGACAAAAAGGTAGAGAGGTCTCACCAGGAGCAGGCTGTGATCCCTCAGCTCTGCCATGTCTCTCTCCAGCTGCTTGGTCTGCTCCTTCAGTTGACGGTTGTGGGCCGAGATCTCCTTCTGGGCCTCCAATAGGTCCTCCATGGTGAGGGCCTTCACTCCCAGCTGAGTGGAACAGACAGAGTACGACTTTCAGGGATCGAGTACTCAACCACTATTTGCGTCTCAATATCAGCTCGTTTCATTAGACAGTCACCACTGTCTGCCTACCTCATCCAGTTTGGTGTGGAAGAGCCCTTTGATTTTCTCTTTGTGGGTCTGACACACAGTCTGCAGATGTTCCGCCTGCCCAGAAAGCCCTCTGTGTTTGAGCTGGAGAGGTGGAGACGGAAGGAGGAACACAAGAGAGGAAGGTTCACAGGTTGAAGCTAAATCAGAGGCAACATTCCCAGAAGGACAGTCTCATCCAACATGACAGAGGGCTGAGAGTATTACTGTTTCAAAAGGTGGCGATACCATTAGAGTGATTGTCAGAGTTCACAAGATGGAGTGAGTGATTTGGACATTCCATTTACCTTTTCCTGCTCCAGGACTTGCTGCAGGTTGTTGCGGTACTGAGGTGTCTTCATGTAGGCCATGAACTGGAGGTACTGGACTTTAATGTTGTCTGTGTGAGGAGAGAGAGATGGCTTATCAGGACTGCTGGCTCTGACTGACTGATGGATGTGATAACTAAGGGTGGGGGTCAGGGTAGCGGGGCTCACCTAGAAGCTGTTGTAGGCCAGGAGGACTGGGGCCCAGCAGAAGTTGGCCAGACGCATAGTGCTGAACTTTGGGAGGTAGCTGGTAGAAGGGACTTTGAGGTGACCTGTATGCATCTGTAGAAACACAGAAAGTCAGCTAAACAAACACAGAACACAACGAATAAAAGGCTGAATAACACAAATACACAAGGGTATATGGGCACAGCCCTGAGTAAAACTGTCAGCAGGTGACTCACCCTGAGGGGGTGCTGCTGAGAGGGTCTTGGCATGCAGCAGATCCAGGGCACTCTGGCTGCTCTTGCTCTTTCGCTCAGCTGCGGCCACAGCAGCCTTCTTGGGACGCCCGCGCTTCCGAGCACTCAGCTTGCGGCCCTTGTTGAGGAGTTTGGCGCGCCGTGGTTTGGGTGGCGCCTTCACGACTGCCAACAGGCCTGGTCGCTCAACCTCCTCACAGGAATCCTGAGAGACATACAGGGAACCAGCATGAGAGAGAAAAATCTGACCTAGAGCTGCTAGAAATGATCTCATATCATAGGGAAAAGCACAAGAACTTAGCATAGAGACATGAAAAGACTAAAGTCAGCTAAGTCACTCAAAGGGACTTGCCTTGTGCTCCTTTGACTTGGTTGGTGTGGTGGTGTTGCTTTTACTATTCTTTTCTTGACGACGCCTAGCTGCTTCTTGCTCCTCCTAAAAACACATAGGAACATTGTTTACCATGTGAATCGTTCAGCAGGGCATGAACTAGGAGCAACTGTAAAGACAAGCTGGGAGGTGACCAAGATTGCCCACAGAGTAAGTAATGACAATATAAAATAGTGCAAAAGGAACAAAAAATGTTTAGCTTACCCTGAGTTTAGGATTTTTGAGACTATGAAAATAGTTTTCAAGCTGAAAAGGAAAAAGAAGGGATCAAGTATTGCACAAGGACATGGGGGAGAGTGACCTCTGCTATCTAAGTGCAGTGACCTTGTTTGACACTGTCCATAAGCCCTCCAACACGTGCATGAGAGTTAGTGAGGAGCTACAGAAACAATGCAGCGATGACCTCACCGTTTCCACTGCCTCCAGTGAATGGATACATTAACCTAAGTCTACGCCATTGGATCATTTAGCCATTTTATTTTGAATTTTAGGGCCCCTAGTCATTTCTTTTTTAACTATTCCAATTTAATTCAATATTAAAAATAAATAGGCTACTACAGCCCACAGAAATGCAATGAATAACTCCTTCATAAATGTCAAAAGACAATCAAGATAAATCTTAACGAATACGTTTTTGAATTGTCTGTCCTATAATCAAGGATATAAGAAAGCTCAGGAAATATTTGTTTTCTGGACACATTAAACCCCTTATTTTTGTTCACTAAACTACCTCCATACTTCTATTTGTTTGTATGGGTTACCTTCAGACGAGTCCCGTGACACTTGTGGGGGTCGTAGAGCAAAAAGTCATCTTTCCATAGAGGGGTCATATTAGTTTGTAGGCCAAACCGTTCGGGCGCTAGAGACGTTTGTGAGAAGACCGATTTTCAGGATGTCTCATGGTCTGACAAACACCGCTGTAGCTCGGCCACCTTCCACCGCAGATGCGGAAGGCCGACATAGGCAGATGGTGGATTGAGACGCAGCCCATGCAAAAAAACAGATATCTCCATCTTAAAACTGACGGATGCGTCAATAGATTTAAGGATTAAAGACTTAGCCAGTTGTTTCACTTGCACTGAGATGGTACAAACCGGTATAGACCAGTATCAAGACGAAACATAACTAAACAGAAGGACACATTTCTTGGTCAGGATTCTCCAACCCTGTTCCTGGAGATCTTACCGTCCTGTAGGTTTTCGCTTCAACCCAAGTTCTTACGAACCTGATTCATCCTATCAACCAGCAATACTGAACAAAAATAAAAAGTAACATGCAATGATTTTACTGAGTTACAGTTCAAATAAAGCAAATCAGTGAAATTAAATAAATTCATTAGGCCCTAATCTATGTATTTCACATGACTGGACAGCCATAGGCCCAGCCACTGGACAGCCATAGGCCCAGCCAACCAGACGTTTCCCTACAAAAAGGGCTTTATTACGAACAAATATACTCAGTTTCATCAGCTGTCCATGTAGCTGGTCTAACATGCAGACCACACCCCTCTTGTTACGTGCAAGTTGCAAAATAAAACGTACACATGTTATTTAATCATATAATCCAAACTGCTCACTGAACTTGGTATATTTTTTAAGAGTGATGTGCTGCAAGTCCCGCCTCTCCCATCTCCTCATTGGGTTTTAGGAGCATATACCCACGTGGATGATTGAAAGATTAACTGAGGTCCACACTCCAGTCCAGTTGGTGGTGGTAATGCACCTTAAAGTTGGTTGCCAACTGCCATATAAATTCCACAGAAGACTGGAAAGATTACTAGAAACTAACTAGGTTTACCCTTTTATCTGTGGATTAATTGTCGGAGTAGAGGACCTTGTGCATTTCTGGTAAAATAACCCAATGTTTATGTCCCAGGACAAATTAGAATGAATGTTTGATGCGTTTCAACCTGTCCCCAAATCAGTTGGCTCAGAGTTAATTTTGATATTTCAACCTGCGTGTCCTGATCGCATCTGGCTTGGATGGACAGAAATCAACATGTGAGCGCCCCGGTCTAGTCAGCATGTAAGACGATCCCGCAGGTGAAGAAGCCAGACGTGGAGGTCCTGGGCTGGCGTGGTTACACGTGGTCTGTGGTTGTGAGGGCAGTTGGACCTACTGTCAAATGATCTAAAACGTCATTGGAAGCGGCGTATGGCAGAGACATGAACATTCAATTCTCTGGCAACAGCTCTGGTGGACATTCCTGCAGTCAGCATGTCAATTGCACGCTCCCTCAAAACTTGAGACATCTGTGGCATTGTGTTGTGACAACTGCACATTTTAGGGTGGCCTTTTATTGTCCCCCAGCACAAGCTGCACCTATTTGATATGTCACACCTGTCAGGTGGATGGATTATCTTGGCAAAGGCGAAATGTTCACTAACAGGGATGTAAACAAATTCATGGACAATTTTATAATTAAGCTTTTTGTGCATATGGAACAAATTTGACATTTTATCTCAGCTCATAAAACCAACACTTTACATGTTGTGTTTATATTTTTTTTCAGTATAATTATTAGAATCAGGTGTGCTACATTAGGATTGGCAAGAAACCCTACAGGACAATAGATCTCCAGGAACAGGGTTGGAGTGCCCTGTTCTAGGTTCTACTGGCACAATATGCCCGCCACGACCAACAGGCAGAAAAGTGAAGATTTCCTGCTTGCAGTCAGGCTAACTGAGTGCAAAAGTAAGCAAGCAAGTCCTGTTTTTAATGTTTCTAAACAAGTTGAAAACACTCATGGTACAACATGTAGGCAGGTAGTAATGTTGGTTGCGCCATCACCTGTCTCAGTATCACCTGTCCTCTGTCCACTGCAGGGCTATACCAGCAGATGCAGTTGTTTCCTGCAGGGATATGTCCGACTAAACATGTTCTGAATACTGCTACCGTACGCATTGGTATTTTATATACATGAACTGATTGAGAGCTCTCATTCAATTCAAAGTTTCCCTACTATAAACAGACCTTTTTTATGTTTTTATTTTTTTTTACAAGGAGCACATGTGCACCTAAGTTGGAACATGTAGGCACACACAGAAGAGTAGGAGCACAATAAAACATATTGGAGGTAATAAAGCTAGAATCCTTATTTTTATGCTCCCAAATAAAAATTCTAGGTCGTACAGCAAAATATTTAGGCGCATATGAGTAAAATGGTGGCACTGTAGAGCAACTGCCATTGCAACATTGTGAGTGTATTGGGACGGAGGGGATGAGAGTATAAGAGGGGAAAGCTTGACTCACTATGGTGCGGTCTATCGTATGAAGGTAGTAGGAAACTGGCTTTCCCGTCCAGGACACTGAACCCCTCAACGGAGACAACTCGACGACTCTCATTATTGTGCCAATGTCTGAAAAGGAGAAACCAAGTGCAGAAAGGCAATCCATTTAGTTAATGAAAACACACTAGAACCTTTGGAGATCCATAAGAATGATATGCACATGATGAAAACCTACCACTCAAGTTTCGACTGTTGATTCTAAAATTTAGAGGTGCAAAAGGTTTTGAGGATACAATTTTTCCACCTAAAAGAGAAAAAACATGATCTTCCCATGAAGGCACTTCACAAAAGGCTATTTGAGAATGACAGCTTAAAACTAAACAATACAAACAGTCATCTATATTGAGTCCCAGATTGATCTGTGTTTGTGGCTGCAATAAATAATCAATGACATCATAGATCATGCTTTCATGTCTAGCTTTAAAACACAAGGGTCATGTGGAGGAGAGGTCAAATGACTGAGGGTTCAGAGGTCAAGTGTGTGGTATTGACACAGCTGACATTAGCTACCTGCATGTTACCCTCTTGTTATTATTAATGAAAGCAGCTGAATCAATAACCTATTGAAATGATCCAAGGTTCTTAATTCGCTGTAACAATATGGCAGGGTGGGCTTGACACAGGGTTACAAAAGGGCCATTTTTCTACATACCTTCCTTCATGTTAGCAAAGCGCTCCTTCAGCTGGTGATCAACCTCTGGACCAAAAGCAAAGTTGTTCACAAAAATTACACTACTAGACAAACAGGGAAGAGGAGAGAAGGGAGAAGAGGAGAAAACGATTTAGAGTTGAAGCTGTGCAGACGTTTCCCTTGTGTTCAGACATGTGTAAATACACAGTGACACCTCAGTGGGAGTGGAAGCCTCCAGATTATATAGAGGTACTGTACCTTGTGTTGGCTATCCTCTCCTTCCACACTTCAGACAGGAAATCGCCCCTCTCCAGCTTGAAAATAAACAGTTATAAGTTGCACGTCTGCAATCTGAAACCATTTGTGTGATTCTGAATGACACTTCTGTCAGATCAACTCAGAATCTTACCGAGTAGTCCCCGTGTTTCTTCCCATACCACTTCATCCACCTCTTAAATTCTTTGTCCATGGACTGAAAGAAAAAGCACACATTACTTTTATGACAACCATCTGGAATAGATGACAAAAACCCATCAAGCTCGGTGTGGGATGTTAGGAACTTACCTCCGCATAAGTGGCTGGAATGTCTGCCTTCTCCACACCAAAGTAGTGTTTACAGTTTGTTGCTGCAGCAACCTGCAGCACCACTTGTCCCACTCCTGCAATTACAGATGATTAAGATGGCAAATATTGCACCGGGCTGCGAGTCACATTAAGACTGATTATCTCATTAGGAACTAAACATTGAGGTAAACACTGACCGCTGCCGAGGTCTACGAAGGTGTCGTCCTCCATCATTTCCATCTCGTTGATGATCTGGGCCACCAGGTCAAAGGAAGTCTCACCGTACACCTCGGGGGAGAACGGCTCATAGTTGTTGAGCTTCTCTGGGTCCGTGACCGAGTGGTTGTACACCTGCTGCAGGATGTGTCTGAGCAGCCCGTTGGACGGCCGTTTGTTCAGCTTCAGGGGCGGGGTGGTGCCTTTCCACTGTGACACACAGGACAGGGAGTTCAGTATGACTATATTACATAGCTAGGTTATAAACATATCGCTGTGCACAAGTGAGCTAGGTTTTCCCTACGGTGACAAACGGCAACAAGAAAGATCATTAAATGTAACATTTCAGCGTTTTAACATAACGTGTTCAGAAATAAGCTTTCGACTAAACTGTGGAGACATTCCAACTCACCAGCTGGTGGATGCTGTCGATGGCTCTGTTGTATTTGTCACAAAGTCTTTGCATACTCTCGAAGCTGTAACACACAGAAATAAAGAAATAACATGGGTGGGCATGACGATCAACACCTTATGACAAGACATGGACAAGGAAGCTAGCAGCCCATGACTTGTATTTTTGTGCTGATGTTAGTTTGGTCAGGACCGTGGATACAAGAATGCTAATTGCATATCAGTTTGCCTCCACTCTACGAGACTCATCTCTTGGGCTGCTGCCACACCAAACCAAAATATTCCTAAATGAGCATCCCTGTCATTAGCATTACCCCCCTGGGAAGAACATTTACATGTAAAAAAGTGGAGTGCAAGTCCATTCTGTTCATACTCTGGATGTTACTATGGTATTGGACTGTGACTACGGGTGCTCTGGTAGACTGTGCTTAAGATCAGCATCACAGTCCTTGTTCTTCATAGTCTGACGCTCAGCTCACCTCTTGGTGTCGTAGTCGATGAGGACATAGTTCTCCATGGCCAGCTTAAGGTCTGGGATCTCCTCACACACCCACCTGAGAACAATGATCAATACAGGGGTTAGTTTACAAAGACCTAGCCTAACTCAGTCAAGAAGTGCAGTCACTCAATGCACCATGCTTTTGAGATAGAAAGGTGGTAGTTACTTACCGAATGGTCTCAATGATTTCATGAGCAGCATCATGGTGTTTATCCTGGAGATAAAGTAAACAAAAAGGGGAGAAAAGAGTGGGTTTGTATAGACCCTTTTCCCAGTACATAACACACTGACGTCTCACACACACACGACTCTTGGCTGCAGATGGCTTTCTTACTGCTGCCATTCAACATAGCCTAGATTCACGTTTTAATTACTTCCAAACAAAATGATTTTTTTGGTTCCCATACACTAAACAATATGATTCTTGCTTGAACAGTTGCTAAGATCATATTTGTTGACTGCCTTCATGACCTGTGACCGCCGGTGTGGCGGTAACAGTCACCATAACAGCCCTAGTCAGTAGTCAGACAGTAGTCAGAATGCAAATAGAGACAAATAATGTACACAGATATGCTAACAGCTACCAACACGAGTTCAGACAACTGGCTCATATAAGGCCAGCAGCACTCAATGACTTAATAATCCACACAGTGCAAACCACAGTAGTTAGTGTGACTCATTCACTAGGACTGCCAGCATAAGAATTCAAGAGACCACTGAGTGTATCACTTATCAAGCTGACATTCTCTAAAATGGCTGTGGTTTGGGAGAATGAGTGCATTTAAAGCTCAGTAACTTAGTTAGCTGGGTTGTCAGGCCACTGCTGTACCTACTGCCATTGCAACATGGGAGGAACTGCAGGATTCCAGTCAGACTGGTTGCCAGCAGCCTAAGATGACCCAGTAACCTACTTTCTGCTCCCTGCTCTAATGTGGGACCTCCTGGGAGGGCCTCAGATGGAAGGAAGAAGGGAAGGAGGTAGAAAGCCAGGCCTAGCTGCACTCAGCTAGACTGGTTCTGGCACAACAGCAGGCTACAATTACAGGGCTCTGCTTTTCCTGCCCAATACCTTAACAAATTCCGCCAGGAAAACACTTACAATAACATCAGGTCTGAGATTACAGGACCAGAGAGCATGCCACGAAATAAAATATATTTAGCCACAAGGGAAGCAAAGCGTTTCACAAAAGGAGCAAACGCTGCTATGAATAGCCTAGTAAGAAAATAAGAAATGAATACAGTGCCTTCAGAAAGTATTCACACCCCTTGACTTACTCCACATTGTGTCATAAAGCCAGAATGAAATGTATTAAATAGAGATTTGACACCACTGGCCTACACCCCATAATGTCAAGGTTGAATTATGTTGTTGCTCTGACATGCACTGTCAACTGTGGGACCTTATATAGACAGGTGTGCCTTTCCAAATCTTGTCCACGCAATTGAATTTACCACAGGTGGACTCCAAATCAAGTTGTAGAAACATCAAGGAGGATCAATGGAAACATAATTTTATTATTTAACTAGGCAAGTCAGTTAAGAACAAATTCTTAATTACAATGACGGCCTATGAACAGTGGGTTAACTGCCTTGTTCAGGGACAGATTTTTTACCTTGTCAGCTCGGGGATTCAATCTAGCAACCTTTTGTCTACTGGCCCAACACTAACCACAAGGCTACCTGCCGCCCCAATGCACCGGAGCTCAATTTCAAGTCTCATAGCATACTAACGTAAATAAAGGTAGTTTATTTAATTTATACATTTGCAAAAAAATCTAAAAACCTGTTTTCGCATCATCATTATGGGGTATTGTGTGTAGATTGGAGGGAAAAAAATAAAAATATTTTAGAATAAGGCTGGAACGTAACAAAACGTGGAAAAAGTCAAGGGTTTATGATAATATATTTTGATACATTGAATGTTAATATTGTGAACCCATGTTACATTTACCACCTATTTCAGGAAGTGAGGTCACTGGGTACTGCCCCTATACAGTGCCTTTGTAAAGTATTCAGACCCCTTGTCTTTCTCCACATTGTGTTAGAGCCTTATTCTAAAATGGTCATCTCTACACACCAAAAAACAGGTTTAGAAATGTTGCTAATTTATTAAAAATACAATTGAAATATCACATTTACGTGAGTATTCAGACCCTTTACTAAGTACTTTGAAGCATCTTTGGCAGCGATTACAGCATTGATTCCTCTAGGGTAAGACGTTACAAGCTTGGCACACCTATATTTGGGGAGTTTCTCCCATTCTTGTCTGCAGATCCTCTCAAGCCATGTCAGGTGGGATGGGGAGCGTTGCTGCACAGCTATTTGTAGGTCTCTCCAGAGACGTTAGAACAGGTTCAAGTTGAGGCTCTAGCTGGGCCACTCAAGAACATTGAGACTTTTCCCGAAGCCACTCCTGCGTTGTCTTGGCTGTGTGCTTAGGGTCATTGTTCTGTTGGAAGGTGAACCTTCTCCCCCAGTTGGAGGTCCTGAGCAGGTTTTCATCAAGGATAGCTACACACTTTGCTCCGTTCAGCTCTCTCTCGATCCTGACTCGTCTCCCAGTCGCTGAAAAACATCCCCACAGGATGTTTCTTCCACCACGCTAGACCATAGGGATGGTGCCAGGTTTCCTCCAGACGTGACGCTTGGCATTCAGGCCAAAAAGTTCAATCTTGGTTTCATCAGACCAGAGAATCTTGTACCTCATGGTTTGAGTCTTTAGGTGCCTTTGGTCAAACTCCAAGAGGGGTGTCATGTGCCTTTTACTGAGGAGTGGCTTCCATCTGGCTATTCTACCATAAAGGCCTCATTTGGTGGGGTACTGCAGAGATGGTTGTCCTTCTGGAAGGTTCTCCCATCACTACAGAAAAACTGTAGAGCTCTGTCAGATTGACCATCAGGTTCTTGGTCACCTCCCTGACCAAGGCCCGTCTCCCCCGATTGCTCAGTTTGGCTGGGCAGCCAGCTCTTGGAAGAGTCATGGTGGTTCCAAACTTCTTCTATTTAAAAACGACGGAGGCCATTGTGTTCTTGGGGACCTTCAATGCTGCAGAAATGCCTCGACACAATCCTGTCTAAGCTCTATGGACAATTTGTTCAACCTCATGGCTTGGTTTTTGCTCTGACATGCACTGTCAATTATGGGACCTTATATAGACAGGTGTGCCTTTCCAAATCATGTCCAATCAATTGAATTTACCACAGGTGGACTCCAAATCAAGTTGTAGGAACATCAAGTATGACCACCTGAGCGCAATTTAGAGTGTCAAAGGGTCTGAATACTTGTGTAAATAAGGTATCAGTTTATTTTTAATACATTTGCAAACATTTCTAAAAACCTGTTTTGGCTTTGTCATTCTGGGGTATTGGGTGTAGATTAATGAGGATGTTTGATGTATTCAATCCATTTTAGAATAAGGCTGTAACATAACAAAATGTGGAAAAATTCAAGGGGTCTGAATACTTTAAGGCACTGTATAGGACCTTCAACCCGTCTGGGAAATGGATGCCCCATGAAGACCTAAGGGTCGAAATGTTATAAATAAAAGCACCAGGGAGCATAAGCAGCGTTTTCCTCTCCGTTTTCCATTAGTTTGCCTACAACTCCAGCACCTGGATGTGCGCATGTTCTTCAGCTTTTGTACAATAGTGTTTAACATGATTTTTGAATGACAACCTCATCTCTGTACCTCAGTCATACGATTATCTGTAAAGGTCTCTCAGTCGAGCAGTGAATAAAAAAAAAAAAGATTCAACCACAAAGACCAGGGAGGTTTTCCAATGCCTCGCAAATAAGGCCACCTATCGGTAGATGTGTAAAAATACAGAGACATTGAATATCCCTTACAGAATGGCGAAGTAATTAATAACACTTTGGGTGAATTGATACACTATCCAGTGACTAAAAAGATACAGGAGTCGTTCCTAACTCAGTTGCCGGAGAGGAAGGAAACCGTTTAGTGATTTCACCATGAGGCGAGTAGTGACATTAAAACAGTTTAATGGCTGTGATAGAAAACTGAGACTGGATCAACAACATTGTAGTTACTCCACAATAATCTAAATTGACATAGCGAAAATGGAGAAGCCTGTACAGAATAAAAATATATTCTAAAACATGCATGCCGTTTCAAATGGCAGCAAATGTGGCAAAGAAATTAACTTCACGTCCTGATAATTATATGTTTGGGGGAAATCCAACAACAAATCACTGAGTACCACTTCATATTTTCAAGCATGAGGATGGTGGCATCATATTACATGTATGCTTGTCATTGGCAAGGAGTAGGGAGTTTTTCAGGATATATAAAAAAAAAAAAAAAAAACTGAGCTAAGCACAGGCAAAATCAGAGGAAAATCTGGTTCAGTCTGCTTTCCACAAGACACTGGGAGATTAACCTAAAACACAAGACCAAATCTACACAGGAGTTGCTTAACAAGAAGACAGTGAATGTTCGAGTGGCAGAGTTACAGTTGACTTAAATCTACTTCAAAATCTATGGCAAGACCTGAAAATGGTTCATCTAGCAATGATCAACAACCAATTTGACAGAGCATGAAGAATAAATTAAAAAAATGTAAAGGCAAATGTTGCACAATCCAGGTGCAACATTTTGAATTCAGGCTGTAAAAAAAATGTGAAGTCAGTCAAGGGGTATGAATATTTTGAAGGCACTGTACATGCAGCAAAAAATAGAGGGCTCCAATGAGCTTACTGTGCTACAATTGTGTGAAGGGTTAATGTGCTGGTCCCAGACAGACAGCGTGTGCACATACAAATCGGCCTCTTCACAGTATGTGTGTATGTGGAGGCGGCGAGAGGGGGAGTTCCTGCCGCTCACACACAGACAGCACGCAGCAACACCAGCGCTGCTTCTAAAAATAAATGCTGGCTTAGAGAAAGAATGTGTGTGACGCCTGAGAGGCACTCTAACAGCCAATCATCCGCTCTTCCCCTCCTAGCCCCCTGTTGTGGGCACGACGAAGGAACTGACTCAACCACTCACTACCTTCCCCGCCTTTTCATTCTCTCGTTACCTCACCATGACGCACTGCCGGGGAATAATATCGCTCCACTACGCATTACTCACGACCAATGAACAAATAACTAACCAGGTGCAGCAGCGATATTACCACAGACAAAAACTGATTGCGTCAACCCATCCATCACAGTCTAGTTCTTAGGCAGAACTGCCTTAACATGCCTGATCTTCCCTGATAACACCCCAGGTCACATGTTGGCCCAAGGAGTGCTTCTTAATTCATTGATGTATGGCTTGTTAGTTTCACTTCAACACAGGTAGAAACACATCTGACAACACAAAATAGGCAAGATAACATCGATTCAAATACAGTCTGGTGCGAAAGCATTCTGGCTTTAGTTAGAGCCAAGAAAATAATTGAACAAAGGGCTCTGCAACACAAAAACTGTTCCTCATATGGACGCAGTTACAGATTTAAAATCCGCAGATGTTGACAGTGAGAGAATGAGCATTAAACATGTGATTGGTAGCAGCTTCAGCGTGGGGAGACAAGGCAGCAGCATATATTACTATTATGTTGTGCAGTGAACAGAACAGTGCACGTTCCTTCTCTGTGGGGGGAGTGGAGCAATTTGGTCAGAAGTACTGGAATATGAATGATGTACAGCATCTTTTGGTTGGGCAGGAGCACTGGGCCTAACGCACGTGTCAAACTCATTCCACGGAGGGCCGAGGATCTGCGGGATTCCACCCCTCTCTTGGACTTCATGAATTAAAAAGTCACTGATTAGTATGAAACTCCCCTTACCTGGTTGTCTAAGTCTTCATTGAAAGGAAAAATCAAAAACCAACAGACACTAGGTCATCTATGGAATGAGTGACACCCCTTCAACCCAATGAATACCAAAATATTGCACCATTATACATTAATATGCTCAGGAGTTCGTCACATAGTCATCTTCAATAGATCAAACTGTAAAAAATAAACCTCCCCAATGAAACATCCACAGGCTTGTGATGTGTAGACTGCAGAGCCGGGCAGGATCTGCAGCTAATCAAGTGCTTTGTAACGCTGGTCTTATCTTCTGCCCCTCCCAGTCCCAGTGGTGCATATTGAGAAGTCTAGGAGGCCCTTATTTTAAAAACATGGCTAGAACGCCACACAGATAAAGACTGGAATCCAGTTAGTCCGATGTCGTACGGAAATTACAATTAGAAGCATTTTAGATCTGCCTTTAGAAAATGCAGAAAGATACTTTTGGTCATGTAGTGTATGTGGACACCTGCTCGTGGAACATCTCATTCCAAAATCATGGGCATTAATATGGAGTTGGTCCTGCTTTTGCTAATATAAAACTGTCTCCACTTTTCTGGGAAGGCTTTCTGCTAGATGTTGGAACATTGCTGCGGGAACTTGCTTCCATTCAGCCACAAGAGCATTAATGAGGTCGGGCACTGATGTTGGGCAGTTAGGCCTGGCTCGCAGTTGGCGTTCCAATTCATCCCAAAGGTGTTCGATGGGGTTGAGGTCAGGGATCTGTGCAGGTCAGTCAAGTTCTTCCACACTGATCTCAACAAACCATTTCTTTATGGGCCTCACTTTGTGCACAGGGGCATTGTCTTGCTGGAAACAGGAGGGCCTTCCCCAAACTGTTGCCACAAAGTTGGAAGCACAGAATTGTCTAGAATGTCATTGTTTGCTTTAACCATGAAAAAACAGCCCCAGTTCATTATTCCTCCTCCAACTGTAAGTGCTGTTACTGTGAAATGGAAACGTCTAGGCATAACAACGGCTCAACCGCAAAGTAGTAGGCCACACAAGCTCACAGAACAGGAAGGGCGTGAAAAATCATCCTCTGGAATGAATCACGCGTCACCATCTTGCAGTCCAATGGACCAATCTGGGTTTGACAGATACCAGGAAAACGCTACCTGCCCGAATGCATAGTGCCAACTGTAAAGTTTGGTGGAGGAGGAATAATGGTCTGGGGCTGTTTTTCATGGTTCGGGCTAGGCCCCTTCGTTCCAGTGAAGGCAAATCTTAACGCTACAGCAAACAATGACATTCTAGACAATTCTGTGCCTCCAACATTTGTGGCAACAGTTTGGGGAAGGCCCTTTGTCATGCTGAAACAATTCCCCTGTGCACAAAGCGAGGTCCATACAGAAATTGTCAATATCAGTGCAGAAGAACCTGACTGGCCTGCACAGAGCCCTGACCTCAACCCCATCGAACACCTTTGGGCTGAATTGGAAAGCCGACTACGAGCCATGACTAATTGTCCAACATCAGTGCGCGCACTCACTAATACACGTGGCTGAATGGAAGCAAGTCCTCGCAGCAATGTTCAAACATCTAGTGGAAATTCTTCCCAGAAGAGTGGAGGCTGTTGTAGCAGCAAAGGGGGGACCAAATCCATATTAATGCCCATGATTTTGGAATGAGATGTTCGACGAGCAGTTGGTTTTCAACAGCAGAGATTTGTAATAACCATGCTGTGTCTCTCCGATATCTGCAACGTTGTTTTAATATTGAAATTCGATCTCCATCTGTCCTATGGTAAACGTGTTGGGAGTTAGGACGAAACAGACAGGCTGGCAGCTTCTCAGCCAGGCAAAAATCATGAATAAGCTGGCATAATATTTTATGGATATATACACAGAAATGTCAAAAGAAAAAATGAAATTCAGCAAGTATGCTGTCATTCCAGCTTCAGTTTGAAGTGATTGTGTTAGTTGGCTCTCTTCTGAAGAGTGGCCTGGAGAGAGAGAACATGTTCTATGCCAGGCGAAATTGCACATCACTAGCTCATGCATTGTTTTGGATGTTTCCCCCACCCCCCAATTTTTTTTTACACTATACCGAAATAGCTCCGTCATTTCCTGGTTGTTAAAACTAATAGTTTGCCTCACTTCAGTTTATGTGACAAAATAAGCTAGTATAGTTCAGATTATCATTGTACCATCAAAACCGCTGTGAAATATATTTTCCATAACCAAAAATAATGTTGTTTCAGCTTTTTGAAGCTGGTGTACAAAACCGAATGTTAAAGACAATTTTTTTGTTTTTTACCTTTATTTAACTAGGCAAGTCGGTTAAGAACAAATTCTTATTTTCAATGACGGCCTAGGAACAGTTTTCAGGGGGAGAACGACAGATTTTTACCTTGTCAGCTCGGGGATTCGATCTTGCAACCTTTCGGTTACTAGTCCAACGCTCTAACCACTAGGCTACCTGCCACCCCACAACTCTGTGCTTAACGGGAAGCATAGAAATAGCGCACATAGAACAGATTTACCGCTTCTTAAACTTGCTTTCAAGTAAAATGAGAGATCCATAAGTATCATTTGTATGTGAATTTGATTGCTTGCCCAAAAAGTTACATATTGCTACAATAAATGCAACTGCAGCTACTTCGCTGTTATTCTGGTTGCACTGTTTGACATGACTGTGTTAGCCAAAGTTGGCTAGCTAGAAAGGGATATAAATGGTGCCAGCATCATGGAAACGAAACATTTAGAACAAACAATCTGGTCACGTCCATAGATTTATAACAAAAACTGGTACGCGTCCCTGGCAACCGAAACGATAGAATGGACGACCAGCCGGCTTAGGTAGCAACCCTATATTTGTCGGGACTGTATCTTGTGAAAGGATGAAATAGTATGAATGAATTCATCAAAATAAAGTTTATGAAAATATGGCAATCATTATTTGAATATGTTGGTAACCCATTGTGTAAAAGTGATAATGCCCTCGAAGCAGTCTCATGCCAATATATCCTCCAAACACCAGTTTCTCAGGCATTATCACTTAAATAATGCACGCTCTATAATGCCCTTCAAGTCAATTAGAAACGAGTATTCAACAATGCCATGGTATTACACAGAAGCAGTTGTGAGGCAGCTCCAGCACCAAACCAGTACATATTGATTGTGTTATTAATTTTCTACTATTCTCTGTTTTGTTGGGACGGGCCTGTAAGCAAGCATTTCCCTGTTAGTCTACAACGGTTTATGAAGCATGTGACATAAAATATGATTGATTTGTTTGCGTTGCCTTTTTCTGAGGATTCCAGTCATGCAACAGTCCGGTTATCAGTCTCTGGTGTAATGGGAGTGAAGTCAGCCAAGGCCAACTGTAGAGGATTGTGTCAGCAGCAGCACTGCTTAGTTCCTGAACTCTGACGTTAAGGGGTATTACCCAGTGTGACAGAACACTAGACGCGCCACAGACAACACTCCGCCGTTCTGAGAAATACACTTTCAGGTAGTCCCCCCCAGTACCGTCTTACCACAATTTACTATAAATGAGTAAAACAGCTGAAACACACTTGAAGCTACCAGAGAAACCACAATTATTTCATCTGCTTCCATTTCCGTTCCCCTTTGTACAATCTGGCAAATTATAGCATGAACTTCAGCTAAAAAAATATATATGTTCAAAGCATGCTGCACACACTCAAGGTGCAAACACAATCAACTCTGCCTTAACACATTAGGGCCTAACTAGGCAAATAGGCTATATGTAAAAACATATCTAGAAAGATCCACATAGGTTAAAATACTACAGCATCATAGTGTGTGCATGCAACAACAAAAAAGCAATCTATGGAAGATCGAGAAGCTTGGTCATAATACACAGCAATGATTCACTGTTTTTAATCTACACATGACGTGCATGCAAAAGTAAAAACCAAAAAATGAAGTGGAATTCAGTAGGCCTTTGCCCACAGTCAACCCACACTACTGGTTTATTCAGTGGCATGTGCGTCGAACAAACAAAACGTAGGCTAGTCCTCCAAAGATTTTTCAAGGTATACAGGCTATCTTCTGGATCCCAAAATAGTTGTAATTAGGCTTCTGTCTAACACCCTTTCAGTTGGCTGTTAGCAATCTCCTCTGCACTAACTAAAACATGTTTTGAGTAAGCTACATACTGCAAAACAGTATTGGATGTTCACATTTGTGGTTGAAACTAGGTTTCAAGTCTGTCAGCTAATCCACTGAATTTGTGGAACTGGTTTTAGAAGTGGGATGGATAACTGGTCAAACCATGTGAGACACATGTGAGTCATATGGGATGGTAGTTTCCAGAAGCCCTATTTATTTGTTTACTTGGACCTAGTGGAAAAGCAACTTATATATCCATATAAGGGTCTAGAGTTGTGGGGAATTGTAGTGTTCCTGCTATGTTAACGCAAATTATACCTTCAGATTGTACCCTATTGGCATGAGTGCAGGATTGCATCATTAGTGCAGGATTTTAGGAGCAATTCCAGCTGGCAGCTATACCCTAGATTCAGTCAGACTGGAGTATGCAACAATCTTTCTGTGCAATAACAGTAACAGTAGATAAAGGCAGCGACCACCAGGCAGAGAGCCATTTGAAGTCCAGCTACTGTAGTAATAATGTTTCAGCAAAATATTTTGCAAAACATATTGTACAATATTTGATATATTGTTTAGGTTCTGGCAAAATTCCTTGCATGCATGAGTCGAATTACACGTATTGCAAATGAAAGTGGTGTTAAAACATCGCTCTGACTCACTTCAAAACGCTGGCATGGTAGCTAGTTACATTAAATCATGGATAGGTGCATAAAATAAAAAGTTAGCGAGCTAGCGTTCGAAATTAGCTAAATAAATGCTTAACGTTACTCATAACTATAATGCGAATCAAAGAAAGCCGTTAAGAACGCTAGCTAGCCGAGTTTTACCAAATATATTAATAACTAACCGTTTCTGTGGTTGAACCTTAACTAGTTAGCTACAGTACCTAGCTAAGTTAACTTACTGACCCAACAGAAGCCAAATGGTGGAGAGCTTCTTCTAGACAGAGTTACCGGGACCTATAACTAGCTAACATACTGACTGTAGTGTAGTTAGCTAGCCAAGTGTGCAGCGCTTCTCGTGTGTAATTTGTCATGATCCATCTAACGATGTGTGTACTTTAATCCGTTAGTTATCTAGTTACAAGTAAGGTGTTCCGCACAGTCAGTAGCCACATTGTTGGCTATACACTCCACTGAGAATCGGTGGATATAACGTTAACGCTACCCACTTCCAACAGCTTCTGGCTAGCCCTGTGGTGGACCGTCTGTCTGGCCTGTATGCATGTAACCTTAGCCAACACACAAGCTAGTAGCTATACACATAGCTAGCTAACAACAGCTAGGTAGGTACATTACGAGATGAATAGCTACATCTAATCCTCACTTGGCCAAGTTATAGCTGACAACTTGGTTGATTTAATTAAATACTCACGTATACTGGTAATGGCCACGAGTAGCCAGCAGCTTCGGCTCCAACTGGCGACTTCAGCTTGAGTTCTAGCTTTTCTCCCATTCTACACTTTCTCCGGCGTTTGCTAACGTTAGCTAGTTTAGCGAGCTACTACAATTATCATTTTGTCAGAAAAAAATCCTTATCACAACATATAAAATTAGACGTCGATGAAAGTTAAGAGTGGTAAGTTGTACACGCTCCCTGTAGGCCGGTGTTCAAATATTTGTTTGATTTTAATCAATTTATTAAAAAATGACTTCATGCCGAGCGGCTCCTACACCTCGGCAGTACAGCCGCCATCTTGCCCGGCGTGAAAATCGGTCACTACCAAAGGGACAGAAACGCCAGGGAGGGGGAACCTGTTTTAATGTCTATGTGGGGGGGCGGCAGTCGGAGCATGGGAAGTATCAACGGTTACCGGGGCTGTACAACCGGATTGTTACTTTTCGAAAGATGAGTATGACGAAAACAACCAACCATTCTCCTCTGTATACAACAGTTTGAATTAGAATTTCCCGGGACCAATAACGGACAACTGGCGGGAGATACCATTTTACTCGACTACTCACTGCATGTGATGACAATGAACAATAAAAACAATGTTTTGGATGGAGCAGACCGAGGTCGTTTGCTTTCCTCAATTTACGTAAAGTGTGTTTATCAAGGAACCAATGGCTGTATATAATATGAATGGACATTGATCACGTGACACCATTCATTCCTATGTTTAGACTCAATAGCCATTGATGCCAAATTAAGTCGATTAAAATGAGTTGTCTAGAAGGGTTACAGCTTTTGTCAAAATTAACTTTTTGAAGCAGGCTTAGGATCATTTGTGCAGCAGGTCATGAGAATTAACGCAGCGGGTTAGGATGATCTAAAATCCCCCCCCAAAAAAATATATATATATGCACTTTGACAAAAGCTGTATCCCAGCTAGATATGCCCCTAAAAATGGTTTCTCATGGAGACAAAGATTGTGTCCCCTGCTCAAACATTGCATACATCAACCAATGGTTGCATGCCACGTCATCGACTAAGATAATACTTTAACATGAGATGGCATGTGTCAGCAATGAGTGGGCAGAGGAACGCACCCATAACGTGCACCGTTTGAGCTGCTCCAGGAAGTGACGTTACAGGCTAGGTCAGCGCTGCCCCCTCGCATTGACTAATTTAAGCACCGCGGTATAAGAACAACTGGAGAATGCACCCAAGATATCTGACCATTGTTTTCAAGGTAATCTACTCACGTTCGTATACGGCGATTCATGGACCGGCTATATCCGGGTTGCATCCGGTTTATATGGACCAACGTAAAATGCGCACAACGTCAACACGTCATCCAAAAACATGGCAGACATTGTATGAATAGAAATGTTGATCTCGGCTGTGAGTGATAGAAAAATTGAATAATTCAATGGATGTTTTGAGCACAAAGGTGATGCTTAATGTGTCTTATTAGCAATGTTCAAATCCTACTGCTCTGTGTTAAACAGCAGTACCGAAGAAAAACTGTAGGAGCAGTCGAACCCTGGGCCCTTGAACTCAAGCAGGGGTGAACGACTACCCCCTATCATTGAAGCCAGGGAGTTCAAGGCCAACCATGGTACTGCGGCATTGTTAGAAAACAGGATCCCCCATTATTGTGAATCGAAACATGGCGATCTTCGTGGTCAATCTTGTAAATAAAAATGTTGAAGATAATCATGTTACCAATAATTGCTTCTAATAGACCAGATGTATTTCCTGGAACCAATTATTTTAAAATCGCACACAGAAAAAGTAATAATGATAATTTAGTTGCTAATTGCAGCCTGGAGTACCCCAGTCGGCCTTCAAATCAAAAGGAAGTTGGTCACATACACATGTTTAGCAGATGTTATTGCGGGTGTAGCGAAATGCTTGTTTTCTAGCTCCAACAATGCAGTAATATATAATTCTCAACAATACATACAAACCTAAAAGGGAATTAAGGAATATATAAATATATTAGGATGATCAATGTCGGAGTGGCATAGACTCAAATACAGTAGAATATAATATATATATATATATATATATATAGAGATATGAGATGAGTAAAGCACAAATTTGTAAACATTAAAGTGACTAGTGTTCCATTATTAAAGTGGCCAGTAAATTCAAGTCTTATGTATGTAGGGCAGCAGCCTCTAAGGTGCAGGGTTACGTAACCGGGTGGAAGCCGCCTAGTGATGGCTGTTTAACAGTCTGATGGCCTTGAGATAGAAGCTGTTTTTCCAGTCTCTCTGTCCCAGCTTAGATGCACTTGTACTGACCTTGCTTTCTGGATGATAGCGGGGTCAACAGGCAGTGGCTCGGCTGGTTGTTGCTCTGGAGGGCTGATAGTTTGCCACCGGTGATGCGCTGGGCAGACCGCACCACCCTCTGGAGAGCCCTGCGGTTGCGGGCGGTGCAGTTGCCGTGTCAGGCGGTAATACAGCCCGACAGGATGATCTCAATTGTGCATCTGTAAAAGTTGAGGGTTTTAGGTGCCAAGCCAAATTTCTTCAGCCTCCTGAGGTTGAAGAGACACTGTTGCACCTTCACCACACTGTCGGTGTGGTTGGACCAATTCCGATGGAGCAGTGGACCGTCTGTGATGTGTACGCCGAGGAACTTGAATCTTTCCACCTGCTCAACTGCGGTCTCGTCGATGTGGATAGGAGCATGCTCCCTCTGTTGTTTCCTGAAGTCCATGAGCAGCTCCTTTGTTTTGTCGACATTACCAGGGCTCTCACCTCCTCCCTGTAGGCTGTCTCGTCATTGTTTGTAATCAGGCCTACTACTGTTGTGTTGTCTGTAAACTTGATGATTGAGTTGGTGGCGTGTGTGGCCACGCAGTCATGGGTGAACAGGGAGTACAGGAGGGGACTGAGTACAGGAGGGGGCTGAGTTGAGGTGTTGTTTCCTACCTTCACCACCTGGGGAGGGGCGGTCTGTCAGGAAGTCCAAGACCCAGTTGCACAGGGCGGGGTTCAGACCCAGGGCCCCGAGTTTAATTATGAGCTTGGAGGGTACTATGGTGTTGAATGCTGAGCTATAGTCAATGAACAGCATTCTTACATAGGTATTCCTCTTTTCCAGACATGATAGGGCAGTGCGATGGCGATTGCATCATCTGCGGATCTATTGGGGCGGTAAGCAAATTGAAGTGGGTCTATCTACGGTGTCAGGTAAGGTAGTGGTGATATGATCCTTAACTAGCCTCTCAAAGCACTTCATGATGACAGAAGTGAGTGCTACGGGGCAAGAGTCATTTAGTTCAGTTACCTTTGCTTTCTTGGGTACAGGAACAATGGTGGACATCTTGAAGAAAGTGGGGACAGCAGACTGGGATAGGGAGAGATTGAATATGTCCGTAAACACTCCAGCCAGCTGGTCTGTGCATGCTCTGAGGACGCAGCTAGGGATGTCGTCTGTTCCGGCAGCCTTGCGAGAGTTAACACCTTCAACTTGAGTTCAATGACTGTATATATGAATGGACAAAGCTATTGATCATCTCCCACTATTAATTCCTATGTGAAGACTCAATAGTGTATTAAAGCCAAATAAAGTCTTGAGCAACCCCACTTCTGACCAATGAAGCAAATTCGGGGTGGGTGTAGGCAGCTCAAACCTGTCACTGCACATTACACCAGAAGGTCCAAAACTCTTGATGAAGTCACTAGGCGTTAGGCATTGTTCTAAGGTAAACAAATACCTATAGGCATCCCATCGCTGCCACCAATGTAGCCAACCGATGTAGCGCGAGTGAATGCTATAGTGCCTTCCAGGGGGTTTTCAAACCTCTCCTCGGGACCTCCAGTAATGTATTTGAACTATTCCAGAGCTAGCACACCTGATTCAACTAAGCAACTAATTATCAAGCCCTTGATTAGGTCAGCTACACTGAACAAAAATATAAACGCAACATGTAAAGTGTTGGTCCCATGTCTCATGAGCTGAATAAAAGATCCCATAAATGTTCCATACGCTCAAAAAGCTTATTTATCAAAAATCTTGAGCCCAAATTTGTTTACATCCATGTTAGTGAGCATTTCTCCTTTTCCAAAATAATCCATCCACTTAACAGGTATGGCATATCAAGTAGCTGATTAACCAGCATGATCATTACACAGGTACACCTTGTGCTTGGGACAATAAAAATGTGCAGTTTTGTCACCCAACACAATGCCATAGATGTCTCAATTGTTGAGGGAGCGTGCAATTGGCATGCTGTGTGCAGGAATGTCCACCAGAGCTGTCGCCAGAGATTTTAATGTTCAATTCTGTACCATAAGCCGCCTCCAACGTCATTTTAGAGAATTTGGCAGTACAACCAACCGGCCTCACAACCGCAGACCAAATGCAACCACACCAGCCCAGGACCTCCACATCCGGCTTCTTCACCTGCGGGATCGTCTGAGACCAGCCACCCGGACAGCTGATGAAACTGTGGGTTTGCACAGCCGAAGAATTTCTGCACAAACTGTCAGAAACCGTCTCAGGGACGCTCATCTGCGTGCTTGTCATCCTCACCAGGGTGTTGACCTGACTGCAGTTTGGCATAGTAACCGACCTCAGTGGGTAACTGCTTGCCTTTGATGAGCACTGGCACGCTGGAGGTGTGCGGATTAATCCTGGTTTCAACTGTACTTGGCAGATGGCATTGTGTGGGTGAGTGGTTTGCAGATGTCAACGTTGTGAACAGAGTGCCCCATGGTGGCGGTTATGGTATGGGCAGGCATAAGCTAAGGACAACAAACACAATTGCATTTTTTGACAATTTGAATACACAGAGATACCGTGACAAGATCCTGAGGCCCATTGTCGTGCCATTCATCCACCGGCATCATGATAATGCACAGCCCCATGTCGCAAAGATCTGTACACAATTCCTGGAAACTGAAAATGTCCCAGTTCTTCCATGGCCTGCATACTCACCAGACATGTCACCCATTGAACATGTTTGGGATGCTCTAGAGTCTGGCTTGACGTGTACGACAGCGTGTTCCAGTTCCCGGGAATATCCATCAACTTCGCACAGCCATTGAGGAGTGGGACAACATTCCACAGGCCACAATCAACAGCCTGATCAACTCTATGCAAAGGAGATGTGTCACGCTGCATGAGCCAAATGGTGGTCACACCAAATACTGCCTGGTTTTCTTATCCACGCCCCTACCTTTAAAAAGAAAAAGATATCTGTGACCACCAAATGCATCTGTATTCCCAGTCATGTGAAATCCATAGATTAGGGCCGAATTAATTTACTTGAATTTACTGATTTCTGTAACTGTAACTCAGTAAAATCTTTGAAATTGTTGCATGTTGCGTTTATATTTCTGTTTAGTGTAGTTCAGGGCTACAACCTAATTGTGAAACTGGGGGTCCCCAAAGAGAGCTTTGAAAACCACTGCCGTAGTCGATGAGTCATGAGTTTTACCACCTCCACCGCAACAGCCCAGGCCTTGGACAGAGTCAGAAGAACTCCCACCCGGGTCTCCCCCAACTGTTTCTCACCCCGGGCTGCTACACGGATACCAATTAGCAGTACTCAACCAGGGTGGTGTTCAGTACGCATGAAAGGACAAAAATGGTCAGAACCGGGAAGGTACTATCTGGATTAGCCCAATAAGATACGCTTTATTCCCTTTTCCGTTTCAAACGTTTTTACACTGTCTTCCCTTATGAACAAGAACCGGCTCACCAATCACGACAGAAGGCACAACTTGATAAAAATTTCCCAAAATGGTGACCATGAAAAGATCGATGTTCCTGGGGCAGGCACAAGCTCTATGAATATGTGGTGGAGCAGTTGGGATCTCCCCGGTGGCAGCGCTGCAAGCAGAGTTGGGAGACATGCCGTTAAAGTTAAGTCAACAACTAACCATGACATATTGGGTTATTCAAGAGTTCTGGCCAGGTGTCCGGTTGGTGTATGCCATTCCCTAAACCGAGGATAACACTTTGCGGAAGAGCTGACAGTAACGTGTGTAGAACCTTAAGAAACATTTTGTCTGCACTAAGGTGAGTAGCTAGCTAGTGCATTTGCTAGGCTAGATATACACTACATCACCAAAAGTTTGTGGGCACCTTTTCAAGTTAGTGTATTTGGCTATTTCAGCCACACCCATTGCTGACAGGTGTATAAGATCGAGTACATAGCCATGCAATCTCCGTAGACAAACATTGGCAGTAGAATGGCCCATACAGAAGAGCTCAGTGACTTTCAACATCTAGGAGCAACAACGGATCCGCCTCAAAGTGGTAGGCCACACAAGCTCACAGAACCCGAGTGCTGATACGCATAGCGTGTTAAAATTGTCTGTCCTCGGTTGCAACACTCACTACTGAGTTCCAAACTGCCTCTGGAGCATCGTTAGCACAATAACTGTTAGTCGGGAGCTTCATGAAATGGGTTTTCATGGCCGAGCAGCCACACACAAGCCTAAGATCACCATGCGCAATGCCAAGCGTCGGCTGGAATGGTGTAAAGCTCACCGCCATTGAACTCTGGAGCATTGGAAATGCGTTCTCTGGAGTGATTAATCACACTTCCCCATCTGGCGGTCCAACGGACAAATCTGTGTTTGGCGGATGCCAGGAGAATACTACCTGCTCCAATGCATAGTGCCAACTGTAAAGTTTGGTGGAGGAGGAATATGGGTCTGGGGTTGTTTTTCATGGTTCGGTCTAGGCCCCTTAGTTCCAGTGAAGGGAAATCTTAACGCTACAGCATACAATGACATTCTAGACGATTCTGTGCTTCCAACTTTGTGGCAACAGTTTGGGGAAAGCCCTTTTCCTGTTTCAGCATAACAATGCCCCTGTGCACAAAGTGAGGTCCATACAGAAACCCTATCAAATATCTTTGGGATGAATTGGAACGCCGACTGCAAGCCAGACCTAATCGTTTGTGGCTGAATGGAAGCAAGTCCCCGCAGCAATGTTCCAACATCTAGTGGAAAGCCTTCCCAGAAGAGTGGAAGCTGTTATAGCAGCAAAGGTGGGATCAACTCCATATTAATGCCCATGATTTTGGAATGACATGTTCGACGAGCAGGTGTCCACATACTTTTGGTCATGTAGTGTATTTTGGATGTAGCTAACTAATCCGACACAACTAACCAGTTTTGTTAGCAGGTTTCCAGGGCTTTGATCCTGACTGCTCATAGTTATAATGTGAGCCTCACTGTATTACAATTTACATGGTAGTGTATAGCATCTCTCAAACTCGACTCTAGATCTCGAAGCCAGTTCCACTGCATTTTTTCATTGTTCCTCTCTAATCAGGGACTGATTTAGACCTGGGACACCAAGTGTGTGCAGTTAATTATCAGATAGAACAAAAAGCAGCAGGATCTGGATCTCGTTCTGTAAGAGTTGAGTACCCCTGATCTACAGTATGTCTACATTGGGATTTAACAACTCAACATTGATTGACTTAAAATTGTTATATCACAGCATTTCATTGAGGGAGAGCCAACAGTGAGATACCCTCCCTGACCCAGTGCCTTTTGATCCTCAAGGTATACTTGTCATAGGGAAGAGAATGATAACGCCCAATGACAGAGATAGAAGTCATTACATCTCAAAAAGCACAAGAAAGAGGATTTCAACAGCCACCATCTCAGATTGTTCTGAAATCGTTTCTGTAGTTAGAAATGGTTAAAATTAGCATTCCTAATCTTATTTATTGCACCCAAATTAGCCATTTTAATTTATAGGATTCTTGTAATCTTCAATAAATATAGTACCTTAATCTGATTTGGACCATAACTACATCTAACAATGAATAAGACATGGAGAATCCAGTGAAATGATCAAAAGCCACCAACTGACACCACACACCTCACACCAATCCCACCCCAACATCCAGTATACAGTATCAGTTCTCTATGTTTGACAAGTAGTGTGCATCTGCTGCTTAGAGTATTGCTTCTTCATCCTTTGTAATGTATTCCCTGTGAATTTGGTGATGGTTTTTTTCCTTTCAAAGAAATTAGAGAATTGAAGTTGATGCATTATTTACTGTAATAATTAGTGGGAAAGTACCACGTTTTGCCCACTAGATGCCACTATTCCTGCTACTGCCACCACACAATTTTATCCATGTTGCTGGTCTTTTGTGTTTATTAAATGGATCACATTTTCTTTGTAACTTTGGGTAGAAAACCAATAGATTTTGCTCATGATGAAAATACATTGTATGGTCATCCTCACAATTCAAGCAGTTCAGTTTGTCCTTCTCTTAGGCTTAATTTGTGTCCTGGAAACTGTGTGTGTGATTCATTCCGTTCAAAAAAAGGTCTGGATTGTGACTAAAATGTTGTGACTAAAACGGCAGCATGTAGTGGGCAAAATCTGGTATTTACACACTAATTTATGGTAAATAATGCAAGCAACTTCAATGTCAAATTTCTCTGAACAAGGGGAAAAAAACATCACCATATTCACAGGTAATATACACTGCTCCAAAAAATAAAGGGAACACTTAAACAACACAATGTAACTCCAAGTCAATCACACTTCTGTGAAATCAAACTGTCCACTTAGGAAGCAACACTGATTGACAATAAATTGCACATGTTATTGTGCAAATGGAATAGACAACAGGTGGAAATTATAGGCAATTAGCAAGACACCCCAATAAAGGAGTGGTTCTGCAGGTGGGGACCACAGACCACTTCTCAGTTCCTATGCTTCCTGGCTGATGTTTTGGTCACTTTTGATTGCTGGCGGTGCTTTCACTCTAGTGGTAGCATGAGACGGAGTCTACAACCCACACAAGTGGCTCAGATAGTGCAGCTCATCCAGGATGGCACATCAATGCGAGCTGTGGCAAGAAGGTTTGCTGTGTCTGTCAGCGTAGTGTCCAGAGCATGGAGGCGCTACCAGGAGACAGGCCAGTACATCAGGAGACGTGGAGGAGGCCGTAGGAGGGCAACAACCCAGCAGCAGGACCGCTACCTCCGCCTTTGTGCAAGGAGGAGCAGGAGAAGCACTGCCAAAGCCCTGCAAATTGACCTCCAGCAGGCCACAAATGTGCATGTGTCTGCTCAAACGGTCAGAAACAGACTCCACGAGGGTGGTATGAGGGCCCGACGTCCACAGGTGGGGGTTGTGCTTACAGCCCAACACCGTGCAGGACGTTTGGCATTTGCCAGAGAACACCAAGATTGGCAAATTCGCCACTGGTGCCCTGTGCTCTTCACAGATGAAAGTAGGTTCACACTGAGCACGTGACAGACGTGACAGAGTCTGGAGACGCCGTGGAGAACGTTCTGCTGCCTGCAACATCCTCCAGCATGACCGGTTTGGCGGTGGGTCAGTCATGGTGTGGGGTGGCATTTCTTTGGGGGTCCGCACAGCCCTCCATGTGCTCGCCAGAGGTAGCCTGACTGCCATTAGGTACCGAGATGAGATCCTCAGACCCCTTGTGAGACCATATGCTGGTGCGGTTGGCCCTGGGTTCCTCCTAATGCAAGACAATGCTAGACCTCATGTGGCTGGAGTGTGTCAGCAGTTCCTGCAAGAGGAAGGCATTGATACTATGGACTGGCCCGCCCGTTCCCCAGACCTGAATCCAATTGAGCACATCTGGGACATCATGTCTCGCGCCATCCACCAACGCCACGTTGCACCACAGACTGTCCAGGAGTTGGCAGATGCTTTAGTCCAGGTCTGGGAGGAGATCCCTCAGGAGACCATCCGCCACCTCATCAGGAGCATGCCCAGGCGTTGTAGGGAGGTCATACAGGCACGTGGAGGCCACACACACTACTGAGCCTCATTTTGACTTGTTTTAAGGACATTACATCAAAGTTGGATCAGCCTGTAGTGTGGTTTTCCACTTTAATTTTGAGTGTGACTCCAAATCCAGACCTCCATGGGTTGATAAATTGGATTTCCATTGATTATTTTTGTGTGATTTTGTTGTCAGCACATTCAACTATGTAAAGAAAAAAGTATTTAATGAGATTATTTCTTTCATTCAGATCTAGGATGTGTTGTTTAAGTGTTCCCTTTATTTTTTTGAGCAGTATATATCAAAGGGTGAAGAACAATACTCCAAGCCTCAGCTCAATACTTCTTCTCAAACATGAAGAACTGATGCTGTATACTGGTTGTTGGGGTGGGATTGCTGTGGGGTGTGGGGGTCCATGGGTGACTTTCAACAATTTTTTTGGATTCCTCATGTCTTACTCAAGGGTAGGCAGAATGTTGGTCCAAATCGGTAGTTGGGTACTATATTTGTTTAATATTATGTGAATTAGCCTAATTTCTCAGAGATCAAATACAATAAAATATAAAATCAGGAATGCTAATCTTATCTGTTTCGAACATAAGAAACAATTTCAGAAAAATCTGTGATGGTGGGTGAAATAACATGGAATGACCCACAGGTTCGTTATTTGCAATATACTAATTCATATTAAACAACTGAAGAAATGATTTAAAACCTCTACGGGATCGGTGTCCCTAAACCGGGGCAGTTGTTGCTCAATATGCGATTATGTGACTAGAAAACGTTGTATACAACAGCCAACGTCCAGGACATAGACATGTCTTACATGGGCAGAAAGATTAAATTCTTGTTAATCTAACTGCAGTGTTGAATATACAGTAGCTATTACAGCAAAATCAAATCAAATCAAATGTATTTATATAGCCCTTCGTACATCAGCTGAAATCTCAAAGTGCTGTTCAGAAACCCAGCCTAAAACCCCAAACAGCAAGCAATGCATGTGAAAGAAGCACGGTGGCTAGGAAAAACTCCCTAGGAAAAACTCCCAAGAAAGGCCAAAAACCTAGGAAGAAACCTAGAGAGGAACCAGGCTATGAGGGGTGGTCAGTCCTCTTCTGGCTGTGCCGGGTGGATATTATAACAGAACATGGTCAAGATGTTAAAATGTTCATAAATGACCAGCATGGTCAAATAATAATAATCATAGTAGTTGTCGAGGGTGCAACAAGCACGTCCGGTGAATAGGTCAGGGTTCCATAGCCGCAGGCAGAACAGTTGAAACTGGAGCAGCAGCATGGCCAGGTGGACTGGGGACAGCAAGGAGTCATCATGCCAGGTAGTCCTGAGGCATGATCCTAGGGCTCAGGTCCTCTGAGAGAAAGAAAGAAAGAGAGAAAGAGAGAATTAGAGAGAGCATATTTAAATTCACACAGGACACCGGATAAGACAAGAGAAATACTCCAGATGTAACAGACTGACCCTAGCCCCCCGACACATAAACTACTGCAGCATAAATACTGGAGGCTGAGACAGGAGGGATCAGAAGACACTGTGGCCCCATCCGATGATACCCCCGGACAGGGCCAAACAGGCAGGATATAACCCCACCCACTTTGCCAAAGCACAGCCCCCACACCACTAGAGGGATGTCTACAACCACCAACTTACCGTCCGAAGACAAGGCCGAGTATAGCCCACAAAGATCTCCGCCATGGCACAACCCAAGGGGGGGGCGCCAACCCAGACAGGAAGACCACGTCAGTGACTCAACCCACTCAAGTGACGCACCCCTCCCATGGACGGCATGGAAGAACACCAGTAAGCCAGTGACTCAGCCCCTGTAATAGGGTTAGAGGCAGAGAATCCCAGTGGAAAGAGGGGAACCGGCAAGGCAGAGACAGCAAGGGCGGTTCGTTGCTCCAGCCTTTCCGTTCACCTTCACACTCCTGGGCCAGACTATACTTAATCATAGGACCTACTGAAGAGATAAGTCTTCAGTAAAGACTTAAAGGTTGAGACTGAGTCTGCGTCTCTCACATGGGTAGGCAGACCATTCCATAAAAATGTAGCTCTATAGGAGAAAGCCCTACCTCCAGACGTTTGCTTAGAAATTCTAGGGACAATTAGGAAGCCTGCGTCTTGTGACCGTAGCGTACGTGTAGGTATGTACGGCAGGACCAAATCGGAAAGATAGGTAGGAGCAAGCCCATGTAATGCTTTGTAGGTTAGCAGTAAAACCTTGAAATCAGCCCTTGCCTTAACAGGAAGCCAGTGTAGGGAGGCTAGCACTGGAGTAATATGATAAGATTTTTTGGTTCTAGTCAGGATTCTAGCAGCCGTATTTAGCACAAACTGAAGTTTGTTTAGTGCTTTATCCGGGTAACCGGAAAGTAGTGCATTGCAGTAGTCCAGCCTAGAAGTAACAAAAGCATGGATTAATTTTTCTGCGTCATTTTTGGACAGAAAGTTTCTGATTTTTGCGATGTTACGTAGATGGAAAAAAGCTGTCCTTGAAACAGTCTTGATATGTTCTTCAAAAGAGAGATCAGGGTCCAGAGTAACGCCGAGGTCCTTCACAGTTTTATTTGAGACGACTGTACAACCATCCAGATTAATTGTCAGATTCAACAGAAAATCTCTTTGTTTCTTGGGACCTAGAACAAGCATCTCTGTTTTGTCCGAGTTTAAAAGTAGAACGTTTGCAGCCATCCACTTCCTTATGTCTGAAACACAGGCTTCTAGCGAGGGCAATTTTGGGGCTTCACCATGTTTCATTGAAATGTACAGCTGTGTGTCGTCCGCATAGCAGTGAAATTTAACATTATGTTTTCGAATGACATCCCCAAGAGGTAAAATATATAGTGAAAACAATAGTGGTCCTAAAACGGAACCTTGAGGAACACCGAAATTTATAATTGATTTGTCAGAGGACAAACCATTCACAGAGACAAACTGATATCTTTCCGACAGATAAGATCTAAACCAGGCCAGAACTTGTCCATGTAGACCAATTTGGGTTTCAAATCTCTCCAAAAGAATGTGGTGATCGATGGTATCAAAAGCGGGACTAAGATCTAGGAGCACGAGGACAGATGCAGAGCCTCGGTCTGACGTCATTAAAAGGTAATTTACCACCTTCACAAGTGCAGTCTCAGTGCTATGATGGGGTCTAAAACCAGACTGAAGCGTTTCGTATACATTGTTTGTCTTCAGGAAGGCAGTGAGTTGCTGTGCAACAGCTTTTTCAATTTTTTTTGAGAGGAATGGAAGATTCGATATAGGCCGATAGTTTTTTATAATTTCTGGGTCAAGATTCGGCTTTTTCAAGAGAGGCTTTATTACTGCCACTTTTAGTGAGCTTGGTACACATCCGGTGGATAGAGAGCCGTTTATTATGTTCAACATAGGAGGGCCAAGCACAGGAAGCATCTCTTTCAGTAGTTTAGTTGGAATAGGGTCCAGTATGCAGCTTGAGGGTTTGGAGGCCATGATTATTTTCATCATTGTGTCAAGAGATATAGTACTAAAACACTTTAGTATCTCCCTTGATCCTAGGTCCTGGCAGAGTTGTGCAGACTCAGGACAATGGAGCTTTGGAGGAATACCCAGATTTAAAGAGGAGTCCGTAATTTGCTTTCTAATGATCATGATCTTTTCCTCAAAGAAGTTCATAAATTTATTACTGCTGAAGTGAAAGCCATCCTCCATTTGCGAATGCTGCTTTTTAGTTAGCTTTGCGACAGTGTCAAAAAGAAATTTCGGATTGTTCTTATTTTCCTCAATTAAGTTGGAAAAATAGGATGATCGAGCAGCAGTGAGGGCTCTTCGATACTGCACGGTACTGTCTCTCCAAGCTAGTCGGAAGACTTCCATTTTGGTGTGGCGCCATTTCCGTTCCAATTTTCTGGAAGCTTGCTTCAGAGCTCGTGTATTTTCTGTATACCAGGGAGCTAGTTTCTTATGACAGATGTTTTTAATTTTTAGGGGTGCAACTGCATCTAGGGTATTGCGCAAGGTTAAATTGAGTTCCTCGGTTAGGTGGTTAACTGATTTTTGTCCTCTGACGTCCTTGGGTAGGCAGAGGGAGTCTGGAAGGGCATCAAGGAATCTTTGGGTTGTCTGAGAATTTATAGCACGACTTTTAATGCTCCTTGGTTGGGGTCTGAGCAAGAATACCATGCTCTTGTTTGACGACAACAAAATACTTTTATCACGGTAACTAACCCTAACCCTAACCCTAACCCTAACCCTAACCCTCTGAAGGTAAATAATGTACTAACATTCAGTAATCTTGCTCTGATTTGTCATCTTGAGGGTCCCAGAGATAAAATGTAGTGTAGTTTTGTTTGAAAAAATACATTTTTATATTCAATTTTAGGAACTTGTTCTACAGTTTGACCCCATTGCTGTCTCTGGCTCCACACCCACCCACCCCGCCCGGTCATCTAGATGTGTGAAGGTTAGTGTCTTTTCTGGAGGGAAGCTAATGATCTATCATGAATGACATTCCTGGGAGTGTGTACAGTCGTGACCAAACGTTTTGAGAATGACACAAATATTAATTTCCACAAAGTTTGCTGCTTCAGTGTCTTTAGATATTTTTGTCAGATGTTACTATGGAATACTGAAGTATAATTACAAGCAAAGGCTTTTATTGACAATTACATGAACTTGATGCAAAGAGTCAATATTTGCAGTGTTGACCCTTCTTTTTCAAGACCTCTGCAATCCGCCCTGGCATACTGTCAATTAACTTCTGGGCCACATCCTGACTGATGGCAGCCCATTCTTGCATAATGAATGCTTGGAGTTTGTCAGAATTTGTGGGCTTTTGTTTGTCCACCCGCCTCTTGAGGATTGATCCATGATGCTGGAAAAGGAATTGTTTGTCACCAAACTGTTCCTGGATGGTTGGAAGAAGTTGCTCTCAGAGGATGTGTTGGTACCATTCTTTATTCATGGCTGTGTTCTTAGGCAAATTTGTGAGTGAGCCCACTCCCTTGGCTGAGAAGCAACCCCACACATGAATGGTCTCAGGATGCTTTACTGTTGGCATGACACAGGACTGATGGTGGCACTCACCTTGTCTTCTCCGGACAAGCATTTTTTCCGGATGCCCCAAACAATCGGAAAGGGGATTCATCAGAGAAAATGACTTTACCCCAGTCCTCAGCAGTCCAATCCCTGTACCTTTTGCAGAATATCAGTCTGTCCCTGATGTTTTTCCTGGAGAGAAGTGGCTTCTTTGCTGCCCTTCTTGACACCAGGCCATCCTCCAAAAGTCTTCGCCTCACTGTGCGTGCAGATGCACTCACACCTGCCTGCTGCCATTCCTGAGCAAGCTCTGTACTGGTGGTGCCCCGATCCTGCAGCTGAATCAACTTTAGGGGACGGTCCTGGCGCTTGCTGGACTTTCTTGGGCACCCTGAAGCCTTCTTCACAACATTTGAACCGCTCTCCTTGAAGTCCTTGATGATCCGATAAATGGTTGATTTAGGTGCAATCTTACTGGCAGCAATATCCTTGCCTGTGAAGCCCTTTTTGTGCAAAGCAATGATGACGGTACATGTTTACTTCCAGGTAACCATGGTTGACAGAGGAAGAACAATGATTCCAAGCACCACCCTCCTTTTGAAGCTTCCAGTCTGTTATTCGAACTCAATCAGCATGACAGAGTGATCTCCAGCCTTGTCCTCGTCAACACTCACACCTGTGTTAACTAGAGAATCACTGACATGATGTCAGCTGGTCCTTTTGTGGCAGGGCTGACATGCAGTGGAAATGTTTTTTGGGGATTCAGTTAATTTGCATGGCAAAGAAGGACTTTCCAATTAATTGCAATTCATCTGATCACTCTTCATAACATTCTGGAGTATATGCAAATTGCCATCATCCAAACGGAGGCAGCAGACTTTGTGAAAATGTATATTTGTGTCATTCTCAAAAACATAAATTTTTTATTACCATAGCATTTTTGTGTGTTCTCTGTAGTTATGTACTTGAAAATGTATAAATTGACCAATTCGGCACATTTGGGCAAACTCCTGGCAGACATAAAACAAAATATTGTGTAGTGAATCAATTGCCAGAGTTAAATCTCAAAAGCTCCTCTCAGTTCACACAGACACAATATAGTTCTAAGAACCCCCTATTATGTTGCATAAAACAACCATTTGATGCAATAACAGTATTATAACATAATCTTGTAATTTCACCACCACACACTGTGAAACTATAATGTCCCAAGGATATCAAAAATGTTCTGCACAATCAGGTCAGTTTATGTAGTTAATATCACAGTATCCCAAATATGATTTGCTGTCCATGGTATCAATGTGATTTCACTAAATCTCAAAAATGTCAATCCTGCTTATAGGCTATTTAGAGCACACCCATAGAATCATTGTGTCAAAAAGTTTTTGTTGTTGTTGCGTTATGTCCTGTAGGATCATCTGCAGATACATAGTGGAGAGAGGCCAAACGTATCAAGGCACAAGGCAAGACCCAGATGCAGACACAGGAGGCAGATGGTTGGAGTCTTACAATGTTTACTAATCCAAAGGGGTAGGCAAGAGAATGGTTGTGTACAGGCAAAAGGTCAAAACCAGTTCAGAGTCCAATAGGTACCGAAGGGCAGGCAGATACAAGGTCAGGGCAGGCAGGAGGATCAGACAGGTGGGAAAGTAGTCCAGAGTCAGGCATTGGTCAAAACCGGGAAGACTAGAAAAGGAGTACAGGGAAAAACATGCTGGTTGACTTGACTAAACATACAAGACGAACTGGCACAGAGAGAAAGGAAACACAGGGATAAATACACTGGGGAAATAAGCGATACCTGGAGGGCGTGGAGACAATCATATGGACAGGTGAAACAGATCAGGGTGTGACAATACGAGTGCTCCCAGTATCACAAGCGCTTCATCCGAAGTTCTGACCTCATCAAGCACTGACTGGTCACCTCTGCCAAAGGCCATACTCCTGCCCCACCTGCGGCAAAAGCTTTAAGCTGCAAGGTGATGTCAACCAGCATCTGGTGGTGCATGAAGATGTTCTTCCCATTGCCTGTGACCAGTGTGGTAAAGGCTTCAAGTGGGCAGGCTGCCTGACCAAGCATCAGAAAGTCCACTCCACAGATTACTTCTTTGGTTGCACCATTTGTGGTCGCACCTTTTAAATGTGAGGCGTCACTCAGGGACCATGTGCAGTTCCACAAGGGAAGCAGGACCTTTGTCTGCCTGGATGAGGGCTGTGGAGGGAGCTTCACCCATCGTTCAACCTACCTACAGCACTGGCCAAGATAAAGCAAAGCAGTGCGACACAAACACAGAGTTACACATGGGATAAACAAACGTACAGTCAGTAACACAATAGAAAAGTCTATATACAGTGTGTGAAAATGTAGTAAGATTAAGGAGGTATGGCAATAAATAGGCCATAGTGGCAAAATAATTACAATTTAGCAATTAAACACTGGAGTGATAGATGTGCAGAAGATGAATGTGCAAGTCGAGATACTGGGGTGCAAAGGAGCAAAAAAACTATATGGGGATGGGTGGGCTAGTTGGGTGGGCTATTTACAGATGGGCTGTGTACAGGTACAATGATCGGTAAGCTGCTCTGACAGCTGATGCTTAAAGTTAGAGAGGGAGATATAAGACTCCAGCTTCAGTGATTTTTGCAATTCGTTCCAGTCATTGGCAGCAGAGCACTGGAAGGAAAGGTGGCCAAAGGAGGAGTTGGCTTTGGTGATTACCTGTGAAACATACCTGCTGGAGCGCGTGCTACGAGTGGGTGCTGCTATGGTGACCAGTGAGCTGAGATAAGGCGGGGCTTTACCTAGCAAAGACTTATAGATGACCTGGAGCCAGTGGGTTTGGCGACGAATATGAAGCGAGGGCCAGCCAACGAGAGCATACAGGTCGCACTGGTGGGTAGTATATGGAGTTTTGGTGACAAAACGGATGGCACTGTGATAGACTGCATCCAATTTGCTGAGTAACGTGTTGGAGGCTATTTTGTAAATGACATCGCCAAAGTCAAGGATCGGTAGGATAGTCAGTTTTACAAGGGTATGTTTGGCAGCATGAGTGAAGGAGGCTTTGTTGCAAAATAGGAAGCCGATTCTAGATTTAATTTTGGATTGAAGATGCTTAATGTGAGTCTGGAAGGAGAGTTTACAGTCTAACCAGACACCTAGGTATTTGTAGTTGTCCACATATTCTAAGCCAAAACCAACCAGAGTAGTGATGCTAGTCGGGTGGGCGGGTGCGGGCAGCGATCGGGTGAAGAGCATGCATTTAGTTTTACTAGCATTTAAGAGCAGTTGGACACAACGGAAGAAGTGTTGTATGGCATTGAAGCTTGTGTGGAGGTTTGTTAACACAGTGTCCAAAGAAGGGCCAGAAGTATACAGAATGGTGTTGTCTGCGTATAGGTGGATCAGAGAATCACCAGCAGCAAGGGCGACATCATTGATGCATACAGAGGAAAGAGTCAGCCCGAGAATTGAACCCTGTGGTACCCCCATAGAGACTGCCAGAGGTCCAGACAACGGGCCCTCCGATTTGACACACTGAACTCTATCTGAGAAGTAGTTGGTGAACCAGGCGAGGCAGTCATTTGAGAAACCAAGGCTGTTGAGTCTGCCGATAAGAATACAGTGATTGACAGAGTCGAAAGCCTTGGCCAGGTCGATGAAGACGGCTGCACAGCATTGTCTTTTATCGATGGCAGTTATGATATCGTTTAGGACCTTGAGCGTGGCTGAGGTGCACCCATGACCAGCTTGGAAACCAGACTGCATAGCGGAGAAGGTTCAGTAGGATTCGAAATGGTCGGTGATCTGTTTGTTAACTTGGCTTTCGAAGACTTTTGAAAGGCAGGGTAGGATAGATATAGGTCTGTAACAGTTTGGGTCTAGGGTGTCTCCCCCTTTGAAGAGGAGGATGAAGGTGGCAGCTTTCCAAATGGATCATTTAAGAAAGCGGATAATTTTAAGAAAGAGGCTGAATAGTATGTAGTGGTGTTGCATGTTGAGGGGGTTGGCCTGGAGTCCACCAGGAGCAGAGGAAGATGGCAGGCTGCCAAACTGAACTCGCTGACACCCATCCAGGTCCCTGAGCTGAGGCCAACATTTGGACGGGGGCGAGGCAGCTAAACCTGGCCAACTGGAACACTTGGATTTCTAAGATCTTTCACACAGTGAGTCAGATTGCTACCCCTGATCGCCACACAGACCCAACTCCTGCCCACACAGCCATGCCAATGCCTTTTCAGTCTCACCCAAGAGTGTGGCAGGCAGGAAAACAGTAAACAATCCTGTGGGATACAGTGAAGCTCAACAGAACCATAAAAAACACAGCACATACAACCTATGGAATGTTATTCTGATAAGTGTACTTACTGATTGTGTTTTTCTGGCCTTTGCCGTCCCTGGATATTGAACAGAATTGAGATTTGTGTGGCTAGGGGTTATAATTGCAGAGTGTAAGTGGAGAAAGTCAAAGTTGCAGGTCCATTATGATATTCTGAGCGAGCATCTTGGCATATATAACAAGGCAATTAGAAATGCCAGACGGGGTCATTTTTCTAACTTGATCACTTATAATTAGATAGTGCTCTTCCCAACCATTGTTGGCCTGATAAATCCTATCCCCGCAAACCTGTGAACTTTCCTCCACATCTATACTGTATGTGATGAGTTTGTGGCATATTTCTGAGATATGATAACAAACATTAGGCTGGTTATCAGTCAAGCTGGAGACTTATATCTCCCTCACTAACTTCAAGCATCGGCTGTCAGAGCAGCTTACCGATCACTGCAGCTGTACACAGCCCATCTGCAAATAGCCCATCCAACCAACCAACTACCTACCTCATCCCCGTATTTGTTTTTGTTTTTTTATGCTCTTTTGCACACCAGTATTTCTACTTGCACATCCTCATCTGCACATCTATTACTCCAGTGTAAATTGCTAAATTGTAATTACTTTGCCACTATTGGCCTATTTATTGCCTTACCTCCTTACTTCATTTGCACACACTGTATACAGATTTTTCTATTGTGTTATTGACTGTACGTTTGTTTATTCCATGTGTAACTCTGTGTTGTTGTTTTTGTCACACTGCTTTGCTTTATCTTGACCAGTTGTAAATGGAACTTGTTCTCAACTGGCCTACCTAGTTAAATAAAGGCGAAATAAATAAATAAATAAAAAAGCAAGACCTGCTAAGAAATTCGATGATATGTTTCCTAGCCTACCACACAAAGGCACTATGGATTTATTTTCCCTGGTTGACACAGACATGCTCAGAAAAGTGATATCACAACTTAAGACTTCTACCTGCCTTCTCGATCCTATCCCCACCATCATCTTCAAAACAGTATTTAATTGCATATCTATAGAAGTGCAAGCTATTGTTAATCACTCCCTGTTCACAGGCACTTTCCCCACTGCACTAACAACTGCTATGGTGAAAGAAGAAATGTAATCTAGATTCTTCAGCTTTTAGCAATTTACGGCTAATCTCCAACCTTCCATTCTTAAGCATTCTTGGTGTTCAAACAGCTAAATTACTGCCAACTCTATTTAAAAACAAAATATGTCAATCTTGTTTTTGTGCCCACCACAGCACAGAGACAGCCTTAGTTAAAGTGGTAAATGATCTTAGAGCCAACACAGACGCCAAACAGCTCTCTGTCCTTGGATTCTTGGATTTAAGTGATACAATCTACACTGACCATGATGTCCTTCTGGACAGACTGTAGAGGTGGGTTGGCCTCCCTGAGACAGTTCTAAATTGGTTTAGGACCTATTTAACTGGTCAACAGTTCTTTGTCACCCTTGGTGAACATAACTAAAAGAAAATTCATATCACATGTGGTGTACTGTTCAGTTTATATATATGTTACCCCTTGGCAGTGTTATCAGAAACCACAGCATTGATTTTCACTGCTTTGCAGACAATACACAACTTTACATTTCTGTCTCACCAGAGGATTTTAGCTCCACGGATAAATGATTAGACTGTATTAGTGATTTAAATACTTGGATGGCTCACAATTTCTGCCAGCTAAATCAAGACAAGTCCAAGGTACTTATTGTCGAGCCAAAGCACACAGAGAGAATCTGGCCAGACATTTTAATTCATGGGCAATAAAGATTAAACACCAGGTAAAAAACCTTGGTGTCATTTTAGATTCTGAACTCAATTTCGAATCACACGTTAGGAATGTGTCCAAAATAGCTTTTTACCACCTGAGGAACATTGGCAAGGTATGGCCGTTTCTATCTCAGGCTGATACAGAGAGACTCATCCATGATTTTATTACAAGCAGGCTTGACTATTGTAATGCTCTTCTGTCTGGTCTGCCCAAGAAAGCCATTGGTCAACTGCAAAACATACAGAATGCTTCAGCTCGGGTACTGACCTAGCCAAGACATTACACTGGTTTTAAGGTCTCTGCACTGGCTGCCTGTGAGTTTTAGAATACATTTAAAGATTATTCTATTGGTTTTAAATCAATCCACAATTGTCCACCCCAATACATGTCAGGCATGCTTTTAAGTTATGTACCCAGTATGTCCCTCAGATCCTTTGGCACTGGCCTTTTAACTATCACAAAGCTTAGGACCAAGAGGCATGAAGAGGCAGCCTTTAGTTACTATGTCCCCAGCCTCTGGAATAGCCTGCCAGAGAACCTGAGGGGGGCCAAAACTGTAGACATATTTAAAAGAGATCTTAAAACACACCTTTTTAGCTTTGCTTTTCCTTTGGGTGCTTTTTAGTCATTCAGTTTTTGTTATTATTTAGTTTTTTATTCTCTTATGTTTGCTGTGTAGTAAATATTAAAGTTTTTATTTTCATTGATTTGTATTCGTTTTTTCCTGTTAAGCACATTGCGTTGCATTCCATGTCTGAAATTTGCTGTATAAATAAAGCTTGATTTAATAATGTAACCTCTCACATAGAAGCCTTCTCCAGGTTGAAAAAGTAATGGACACATTCTGCAGTTTATACATGAAGTACTGCTGCCCCCTAGAGGATTCTGAGGAGAGACTTCCTAAATGTGTTTGAATACCCATACTAACATACTGTATACTACATACTTAATGACTATATACTACATATTATTAGTTAATTCTCGTATACTGTAAACGAACGGTATCGTTTCAGTTGAGCGTACTCGAGCTTCGCCTGTCTACCAAATGTTGATGCTGTTGCTATGCAACCTCTTGCTAGCTTGATAGCATAACAAATGACTAGCTAAACATTTTACGTTTTCGGGTGTGTTTGTAAATTCAATCTGGAGTGCCAGAGTGCGCTCTGCGCGTTTGTAAATTCTGCTCGTTGTCAGATTGTCTGTTAGTAAATTCAGAGCACACACTGGACGCTCTGGCCGAGGAATAGCCTGTAAGTTTGATCCAAGCGTTCAATGGCAGTCAAGCACCTAAGCTAACGTTGGCTAGCTACTTCCAGACACAAATGAGAGAACACCTCACTGACCATTGTACTCTCCATTGTACAATTTCAGACATGGAATGCAACGCAATTTGCTGCTCCAAAACATCCACATTGCATAGTTTTTCCTCTGGAATAGTGTTCAATACACATAGTAGGTTCACTGGTACAATAATGTGGCTCAATTCAGTTGTTTAAGAGTCTCACAATAAGAGCTACGACGCTAATGTTCTCTGGATGTCACTGAGTAGACTAATACCCCATGTCATTGATCCAAAATCCATAGGTAAAGCTGTACAGTGAAATAAGTATTCCCCCAATGCAATTCTATAGTCGTAACACATTCACAGTTTGATTTCAACAGATTTTTGTCAAGTTAATAAATGGTCTTTTGTTGAATTTATATAAGAACATCCCAACCTCGTTTAGCATGATCTATTTATTCCATTATGGCATGATTCCACTATTTGTATTAATTTTAATCACTTTAATTGCGAAACTTTTATTTTAAAGGCGGATTGCAAATTCCACTATTGTGGCAAATCCTTATTGTGGCTAGCTTCACATAGGTGGGTCCCGACCACCATTAAGCAAATAGGAACGGTTTTAAAAATTAGGGGTATTTTAGATGATGACACTTAGATAGAAAGTTAGCTAGCTAACTATAGCTACTGAAACAGATTGTCGTTTTGCTATGTTTTTGGGGAAGAACATTGTTTGCATCCATCAGACAGCTAGATTTTTTATGACCAGCACTGTCCATAGCTTGGGGAAGTGTGTCTGCGTTCGTGCGGCAGAGGCAGGTGCGCGAGACAACTTTACCAGCATCATAGCATAAGTATCGGTGAATCGTTGTGACATAAGAAATACGAGTGACAGTGTAATCAATGAGTAATAACTACGTAAAAACAATTATGAAAGTGTTCAATTATTATGTGACGTGCAGTCATATCCAGGTCCTGATTGGTCAACAAGCTTATTTGACACTTCAAATAGTGTTATTTTACGTATCTTTTTTGACACGCAAAGACCCAAACGACGTTCCATACCTAAAAGCATGGAAATAGTGTACATATATGGAGCATGTATACTCCGTATTTTGGCGAATTTAGTACGACATCCGGGAACTTTTGGCATACTAACTATAGCCATACTATGACCAATAAGCATGCTACTACTAGATTCACGTCATAAATAATGCGGTTAGTGAGAGTATTCGAACACAGCTCCTTTTCACTGTTAACTACTGTACTGCTGTCATCTCTACATGCCATGATTTAGCTTTTTTACAGTGGTAAGTAAACACATTGATCAAGGACAGGTGTGATAATATACAATGGAGAGAAAACATACATTCCACATACGAGTTTATCAAGAAAACATGTTCCAATGATTCATGTTCACAGGGCTAAATATAGATTTCCTGCCCAATTATAAGGAAATCATATTTACAAATGGGGCAGGAAACGCAGTACATTCAACAAATTATGACACTGGGCAATTCAAGCACCAGTAATGAGGTGCAAGTTATAGCTATATGGGAACAGCTATAGAAAGTGACATTTATGTTTTCTGTGTATTCAGTAAAATCTCAGGCCAGGACTGATAAGGGGGTGAAATCATGTTATTTGGCCTCTGTATTTGACATTTGTAATTCTTTACAAATTCTCCCCAAATCTCAATTCCACATAAGTGTGTGGTTGGAAATCCCATACAATAACATGCAACAACTGGCTCAGAATATGACCCAAAATAAGGATTTTAAATAATTTTATTGAAATAAAGATCAATTTCAGTCCCAGACCCTTATGGTTTCAAAAAGCAGGCTTTGGGTTTAAGCGACAACATCCCAGACTCTTCTCCAAAGCCATCTCTTTGCCAAAACAGCAGCATTTGTAATCATATGAAAACTTATACAACAGGTCACTTGGCACATCCAATTCATACCATGGTATACTGTTCTGGCAGTTTATACTTAAACACAACTAGTTCCATATCTGAGCAAATGCATTTACCATCTTTATTGATGAAAAGAATTGAGTCAAAATGGATTTGACCGCAAGTGAAATGTATACAGTAATCATATCAGAATGTCTCTATAAAAGAGCTCAATGAGAGTATGAGACCAGCAAAAAAAAGTTACTTTTTATTTAAAGGGCTCAACATTACTGAGTGATGACAAGAATGGATTCTGGTCACAAAACATTCATAAGACCCCAATGTTCTCTTTCCAGAGGCAATCTGTCAGCCCCAGTAATCAGCATTGTGACAAATCAATATTTCAGCATCAGTTGTGTTGTGTTTGGATTTCATGTGTGATAATACAGTAAACTTACATGGAAACATCTAAGCAGAGGCATGTAGAGCCCATTTGAAGTGAATAAGAGCCCCACTCACATCTTAACCAAAGGCTTGATGACATGTTATAGGGCAATACTGGTTTAAAATGGCATGTTTAAAATAAACCAACAATTACTCTGAAATGGATTATGCCATTTGGTCAATTCCTGGGAGAGCATCTTGTTTTGGTATTAATGCTGGTCAGAACATTGTCAAATAGTTTCCATATTGAGGTTTACATCAGGGCTTTGCATGTCTTTGGGAAGCGGTTTGAAGTAAAGATACTAATACTTGTCATTGTAAGACATTCGGAAAGCATGCACTGATGGACAAAGTGAAAATATACATTTTGACAAAACCTAGGTAAGAGTAACTAATATTTGCAACAAAAAAGTGGACTTTTCATATTCACATAAAATGGTCAATATCAGAAATGCATTAGTTGACTAGACCAAACTAGACTGAAGGGATTGAGAGCTTAGTGAAGAACAGTTTGCAAAACATTACAGCTTTTCTGATCATTTCAGGGGCTTTCGGGGCACATTGAAGAGCTGTAATACTGTAGCCTGGCAGATACACAAGAAGGATACTCGAGTCATCCACTCCACTTGGAAGATGTGAGGCTGGTCCTGGGTTAACAGTCACCTTGACAATCATATTGATGAACAAACACGGGGTTGGGAAAAAAAAATAAAAGTAATTAAGAGCAAATTGTTTGCATTGATTGAAGGGAAATTATAACCAATATATTCCACTACATTGAACAGAGAAAAGTTACAATAGCAAATGCCGCTGCATGGGGTATATATATATATATATATATATATATATATATATATATATATATATATATATATATATATATACTAAGATCTTCCAATTTATGATTAAACAGACTACATTATGTTGAAGCTAATTATTCCATCTTCCCTGTTTGCATTAGGTGGTACAATTTTGCCTGAGAGTGGGTTTTGCAAATTTCTGACAGTGAACTGGCTTTACAATTGCGTAGGGAAGCTGAAAACAACCCTGCCCCACAGCAGATGGGCATAGCCAAGTACCATCACTAACTATAATTACAGTTTACCATGACCAATTATGAAAAATACTTGACCAGCTTGTGTTAACCCTTTATATTCATTAAGCTCCTATCATCCGAGGATGCAGCTGCTCTTCCATTATGTCCTTCTGGTTAAGACATATGAACAAGATGTAAGAAAAGCCAAACAGAGGCACCTGTGCCTGACTGGAGTTATAGCATTGTCTTTATTAATTGATGGGGATAGTTGTCTCTCTTTAAAAGGAAACAAATTATGAACAGCAACAGATGGACAATTTGATGGCAGCTTTTGCATAAAATACTGGCTGACATTCAAGATGAAGACAAAAACAAGACACTGCCTTGTAGTACTGATTGAGTGTAAAAATTATAACAGATCTTGTTGCCCCTATGTAAATCCAAAAAGAAAAAAATAAATTAAAAAGAAAACAGTAAAATAGTTCATCAGAAAACGTGATATCACAATCCATATTTTTTTTCTCTTAAACTATTTGCATTTGGCTTAAGATCTGCTGACTCCCTTTCAGTGTCACCATCACCCCCCAGTCTACAAACCAGGAACGGCTGTTTGGAGATCTCCAAAGAATGTGGATTTTCCATTTCTACTCTTTGAGAAATCTGTGTGCACTAAGGTGGGCTGAGAGTATGAGAAACACCACCAAAGCTTTTCCGGATGCAGTGTAGCTACACAGCGATCTGGCCAAACATGCCACAGTCTTAAAAAAAGAAAAAATATAATGTGGTCTGCTTTGTCCTCACTAGTGCTTTTGGCCCCAATGAGGGGAATACTCCCTTCATGGTATCTTTAATAAGTACTTTTAGAGCAAGCAGAATCCAGTTTCTTTCTCTGTCTGGTTTCCAGAGAGAAAAGAGTAAATGCCAAACTAGTGCCAGTTATGAAGTTGCTGATGATCATATTCTGCTATAAGTTTCTTTATATGTGCCAGTTTGTTGTGTAGATATTCACAGCGATTCTTCTCTTGGCTATAGTTTCGATTCGTCTGTGAGGGATAGAAAAACAATCAGTATTTGTGGAGAAATTCCTTGAGCAGCTTTATGGGGGGAAAAAATGAAACAAAAAAAATCAGATGCAAAGCTTACCTTTTTTATTTTACGATACTCTTGGAGTATCTGATTGTGGATTGTCTGTAAAAGAAAACACAAAATGACGATTTATAAAATGGATCAATCAATGATTGTCAGAACATTTCATTCCAATTTGAATCCTGAAGTTGAACATGAAAACAAAAATAACTTCGGATGGCACCATAGTGCAGCTTAAGTGCTTAGGCAGAACAGTAGGCACAATGCTCCAGGGGGTGTACCTTGTACTGGTCTGTGCCTTGTTGGAGCTGCTTGAGCTCAGTGTCGAGCACAGTGAACTGTCGAGTGATGCCCTCTATCCGAGAGTGGAGGCCACGGTACTCACTGTACTCAGTATTAAAGTCATTCTTGTAGGTCTGACGCTGCTCGGAAGAGCCAATCACGGTATACTTCCTGTTCAGAGGGGGGGGGGGGGGGGGAAATGCAGAACTAAGAAAGAGGAGTGATTCAATGAAATACCTTTCAATTGCGCACTTTCCATGTCGTCAAGATCTGTTGCTGGAAACAGTCATTTCATTATACATGTATTGTGGTTTTGTAAGGAGGAAGTGCTTACGATAAATAGTCTGCCATCTCAGTCGATGACGAAGGAACACTGGTGTTGTTGCACATTCCATTGAGATCTGAAAGGAAGCACAAGGTGACTTTGTAAGATAACCTTTCTCCATTGAAGCCGATACATGAAGACTCACTACTTATTATCACTTACATCAGTCAGGGCTTCCATTCACAAGAACACAGACTGCAGTAATCTAGGTATAGCGTTCATACATCCATTTGATCAATTAATTTCAATTGGGACAAAGTCAGATATTTGAAATATAAGGATGAGTATGTGTTGTCTTTCCATTGTGCAAAATGTCTGATGAATTACCAGATTTAAAACTCATGAGCTGGAATGATGCTTAGCAGTAGAGGTCCCCAATTGTGCCAATCGGTGACCTGATTTAACTGAGTAGCAATGTGATTACTACAAACAATGACTATAGATCTCTATACTATGACAACTCACCTGTGCTCCTGTGTGGAATACTGCTGCTCTTCATGTTGTCAGGGCTGGAGGTGATGTCACAGGCCTTTCTTGGTTCAGGAACACGCTCCTCCACTCCTTTCCTCTCCCTCTCTTTCTCTCTCTCCTTGGACTTTTCCTTGTCTTTGTGTTTTTTGGACTTCTTCTTGGACTTGCCGTGCAGGGAAGGCGAGGAGCTCTTGTCTCGGGGCCCGTCGAGGCCCACGTGTCTGGGGGACGAGTGGCCCAGGCTTGGTACGGACAGTGCTGCAGTCCCAGAGAAGACGGGTGGCTGGCTCAGTCTCTCAGCCATGGCTGCCTCCTGGCTCTCACAGTCCCGGCCATTGTGGCTGGAGTCGTTGCTGACGTCAGAGAGTGGGTCGAAGGGCCGGGGGATGTCCAGCAGGGGGAGCTGGGAGCTGGATGTCACACCGTCTCCCACTGCCGCGACCACGGCCCCGCTCACCTCCTTCCCATTAGAGGAACTCAGCTTGCCATTTACTGGTCCCGCTGCCTTGTTGGCGAGGTGTGATATCCTGGGCTTTTTGTTGGCCAGTGGATCGATGAAATCCGCAGCCGGCCGTTTCTGGCAGAAACAGAGGTTGAGGCACAAAACGAAACTGGGAATGTGGACTCATTTCACCTCTAAGGATTCTGAGAAAAACTATGAGCTATAGTTTCTATTGATGACACATCAAGATAAAGAATATATACAAAAATGAAGTTGATGTGCTGTGCTGGTGAGAAGGTCAGAGTAGTCAGAGTGAAAGGGAACTCAGCTACACTGAGTGTATGATGACCGTGCCCTTTCCACACAATGTATGGTATTGTATTACTAACAGACTTCATTTGAACTGGCCTACACTAACAACTTTAGAAGTGGCTGACCTAATCACAGTGGAGCAGGAAGTCCTTGGTTCTGAAATAACACTAGGCCCAGTTTGAAGCCCTGTGGACCGGCACGGCTCCTTAACCTGTTTAGTTTGGCAGATCTCCTCGAACGTCTCTCACCAAACCAGACTGACCACATAGACAACTGCTCCGCTGTGGGTTTCTGTTTACAGCTAGTGTTCCAAAACTCCCTCTTTTCAACACCATTGCGCGTTTGTGTGTGTACGAAGGAGGGGGAGACTGGAGTGTATTTGCTAATGCGTAAGGGAGGGAACGGAAGGGAAAGGACATGAGATGTCTGAGGTGAAAACCCAGAGGGGAAGGAGCTAATAATAACATCTTTAGTAACTCCACAGAGAACAATGAGACAGATATTTCACTGGATGTATAAATGCTCCTTGCTTGTTCTGCCCACTATGACTAATTTGCTCCCATTGGAAACGACAAGCTGTGGTCTCTCTTGGTTTAGTTATAAAAATCTTTGGTAACTCATCCTGTGAGGACACTCTGAGGACTGTGGGGAGGAGGTGGAAAAGAATAAAGGGGTGGAGGAGCATGGCGCGTGTAGCTCAGTTGGTAGAGCGCAATGCCAGGGTTGTGGGTTCGATTCCCACAGGGGACCAGTAGGGGAAAATGTAGACACTCATTACTGTAAGTCGCTCTGGATAAGAGCGTCTGCTAAAAGGCTAAAATGTAAATGTAAGAGAAGGAAATGGAGGAAGAAGAGGAGGCTTACCTGCAACGGGGAGCTGCTGGACAGCTCTTTGGGAGGGCTCACTGGGAGTGGGACCTCAACTGGAGGTGGCGGAGCCACTGTAGTGGTGGTCGTGTTCTGAGTCTGACTTTGGGCCTGACTCATTTTCCTAAAACAAAGCAAGTCACAGAAGCTGAGTCACCACACAGTGAGACATAAATAATATTGCAGAGAGCCCAAAATTCAGACTTTCATTATTTTGGGAAAAACTTTGAGTTCGGGTTAAATCTATTGCTGAAGTAGGTCGAGGCACATTGGGACCATACTTGCGAACTTTAAAACATTTTAAGTGTAAACTTTCTCAGTTTCAAAATGTGCATCAGACAATTGAAATCAATCAACGTAGTTGCACTTGATCAAATACTACATACTTTATCCACCAACCAATGGCATTTCTTAAAATAGGTCAAATTGGCCACCATCAGGATATTTTAAACCTCCAGATTGAAGTGTTGAATGCCAATATAGTATGATGGCTACTAGCTACTAACGTTAGACAAAATTCCAAAGGCAAGTCTTCGCATATAGGCCTATGACAAAAATCACGTTTTTGCTAATCCGTTTCACACACACATCCATGTGCTTTTGTGGGAAAGTTGTTATCCGTGGTATATTGGCCATCTACAATAAATCCCCAGGGTGCCTTATTGCTATTATAAACTGGTTGCCAATGTAATTGGAACAGTAAACAGTATATTTTTGTCATACCCGTGGTATATGGTCTGATATCAAATCAAAGGTTATTTGTCACGTGTGCCGAATACAACAGGTGTAGACCTTACAGTGAAATGCTTACTTACAGGCTCTAACCAATAGTGCAAAAAAGGTATTAGGTGAACAATAAGTAGGTAAAGAAATAAAACAGTAAAAATACAGGCTATATACAGAAGCGAGGCTACATACAGACACCAGTTAGTCAGGCTGATTGAGGTAGTATGTACATGTAGATATGGTTAAAGTGACTATGCATATATGATGAACAGAGAGTAGCAGTAGTGTAAAAGAGGGGTTGGCCGGTGGTGGGTGGCGGGACACAATGCAGATAGCCCGGTTAGCCACTGTGCGGGAGCACTGGTTGGTCGGCCCAATTGAGGTAATATGTACATGAATGTATAGTTAAAGTGACTATGCATATATGAACGGCTTTCAGCCCAATCAGCATTCAGGACTAAAACCAGGTTTATAAATTGTAAATAAATCCCCTTTGCAGATATGCATAACTATAGATAAATCCAACAGGAGAGTTTGAGTGATGAAAGTTGGACAGAGGATCTTAATCTCTGAGCAAGAAATACTTGGACAAACATAAAAAATTAATGCTAGGCTATTTTCTGGCAAATGTGCTGTTATTTGCCAGATGTTAAGACAACAAATCATTATAAAATAGGCCATTTGCGAGATTGACTTGTCATTTCAATAGGCATAGGCTACAGACTGATTGTAATTCAACTTTGCCATTGCTTGCTTAGATAAAGGCAGGTAGCCTATAGGCCTACATTTCAGATTGTCTAAGCAACTAGACTATATGTAGTCAAGATGTAAACTCAATGATTTAGCAGCTTGCTTAGTTCAAATTAAGATTTATTCAACATGAATAGCGAGGCGATTTCGAGGTAAGAAGTGCTTGTGTTTCCCAAACCATGCTGGAATAGGCTACTGAGGATGGGGTCATAACTTTAAATCACTGAATTAAATAATGTAAGTGAATATTTTTTAATTGTATTTTTTACTTGTAGCCTAATCTGACCGCTGTTACCGTCAATCTAATATGTTCTAACAACTGATCGGCAATTGCGATAGAGCTTTGATAGCTTCCAATTTAATTAACTAAACATGTCCCTTAATGGCATAATAACATTGAAGTTAGGCTATTTATTAAATTGGTTTGCCAGCTACAGGTAGGCTACACAAGTGGCACAAATTGATTTGCGATGACTTCAGTGATATTGTCATTTCAACATATTCATTGTATCAAAATGGTTTCCCACTATGGCATATAAATTAATAGGCTACTTGATGGCCAGAGGCAAATATATCATTCTCCACATTTAATGTCAGTTTCCTTGAGGACTTTTGCCCATAAAAAGAACCACGCGAGGGAGTTCCATAACTTCCATTAAAATTTTTTACTTGGGCAGCCCCAGAGACCCAAGAATTGAGCATGTGTAAAACCCTACGCTTTATATGGTTTTCCATGAGAAAAGTCGACATTGGAATGAACAGAATTTTGCTAATATATCCAATGTGCTCTAGAGCGCCTAAAGTCGTTTTTCCTGTGCTTTGTTGCCTGATTTCTTGCTGTGCATCAGTTCTAGCGCGTTAATATGTTTTATGGAAAATTGGTTGGAAATAGGTGTCTCCATAATGACAACGTGAACGCGATTGGTCGACAACCTGCTGGGTGGGGCGTTAGACGTTCCTTCATTCATTGGATCCATATCTCCTTTCTATAATATCTCTAGGATTTGGCACCATACGATGCACCCCCTGGACTAAAGGGGCAGACAAATAGGAAACATTTGCAAGACCCTCTGTTAAAATTACACATTTTGTAAGGTAGGAATCTCTCAAAAATATGATCAATGGCTCATTTGAGAGTTTTGACATCAGATAGTATTTAAATCTGACATGTATGATAGACGTTTTCACGATCTTAAAGTCGTATTCTTATTAACTTCCAATGTAGCGAAAGAGACTTCATCACATTGCTCCATCATGCCGGACGGACTTCTGCCTGCTTGAATGCCAATAACTCAGATACACATGAAAACATTAAATGACCCAGGTAATCAACAGATCAGAGATGCACAAAAACAATATAACATTCAACAAACATTTCTGTTAAGAAAAACACTGTTCACTGTTGGTCCTCGATTGAAAATAGCTTGTGAATATAATTAGGCATATAAAATATTGTACATGTAAAGTGTAGCCTACATGTCTATGTAATATAGCAGTGATTATTATTTTGGTAGCAGTGCCAGTAGCCTGTGTGTCAACAAGAGAATTCTTTTTAAATGTAATCGTAACAGTCATTTACAAGATTTTGGCTCCACTTCTCAACACAGCAACACAATAAATGTAATTCTACATTTCAAAAGGGGGGAAAAATTAATGTGAGATTCAAACCCTTTCCATCACCTGCGACAATTACTTGGAGCTAGGTGCTACACAGAGCTATTTGACCAGCCAGTCAAGCATGTGATCTAGTTTTTTAATCAGACCGTGCCGTTCGATTTCAGGAACAAGTGTTGGATCATGTCCAACTACATCAACGAGTTTAATTGGATGATATGGAATTTGAATCATATATAAAAATCACCGCCAGCTGTGCAGGTTAGCAGAGCTAAATCAGCCAGGTTATCGGTGGGGAACAGATAACATATAGTGTGTGCTCACGAGCAACTACTTTGACGGTTTTAATTGACTAACGCGCATTGAGATGGAGAAAAAGTTTAAACAAACATTTTCTAATGTTCACTAGTAGAGCCCCATTGAGTTGGCAAGTCTGCAATGAAACTAGTACTATGTGGTTGTGTTAATTCATAGCGCCAACTCCAAGGTTAACTCTATTCTCTGTTCCAATGGAAATGTGACATTGGCACATGACAGCATTATGGTGGCCTTGGTCTACATTCTGTTATTTTCCTCAACGCCATTCAGTCTCAGACAGATACAAATAAAACGGACCTGGTTTAACACAAGTCAGACATCATAAACAGATCATTGACAAAGCCTTGGGTGAGATGCTAAGTTACAGTTGCATAGAAAAATTAAAAGGGTGTGTAATGTGTACATAAACAGAAAGTTATTTGTGTATGTTGGTAGTGTGGACAGTAGGGGGCAGTGGGATACACTGGGGAAATGTCCAAACCCCACCCCAACAGAGAGCGAGTGGTAGGGAGGAGAAAGAGGGAGAGAAAAAGCCAGAGCGTGTGAGAGAGCGCTAGAGGGGTGGGGAGAGCAGACTAGGGGAAAGGCTGGCTGCTGTGCTCTGGTCAAGTCCCAACTGAAGACAAGCAAGCCCAGGCCTGGACCTTGGACCAGTGCCACCTCACACATGGATCAGCATGTGCTGGAACAGTGTTGCATCACAGGCCTTCTGATCATTTTGCTGCACTACTCTTGCGTGACTACGGCTGGTGTTCAAACTTTAGGGGAGGGAGGGTGGTCAGCTCATAAGCTAGCCAAGCTCAAAGTCCAGTCCAAAAAGACATATGGTTGAAATATATTGCTTTGGGATGACTTCCACAGAAACATTTAATAATTGAGTGTGTGAAATATTCCCTGCTGTATTGAGTCCAACAACTTTGGGTCAACTCCGTAAACCCAGCTAAGCGCTCTGCAATGCCTGTTCTAAATTTAGCTGGGATGTGCATTTCCTTACTGCCCCAGATCTTAAACAGCTTTTTCCACTGGGTCCCAGCAAGAAAAAAAAGCCAGCTAGTCCTGTCAACAAAACAGGGCAGAGGGGATCCACACAGAGAGAGCAGTGCCTGGTTTCAGACTAGAATCTACTTTTCCTGAACATACCTGGAGCTCCTGGGATTCTATGGACGTTTGTTTAAACCAACACACAAAGCAGAGGTGATAAACTCCGGAAACCAATGTGGGGATGATCCCATTATTGCTGGTTTATGCCGCTGGCAGTTATTGACAGGTGGAGCTACACACAAAAGCATTGGTTTAATATGGCATGCGGTATAGTAATATAGCACCAACTAGCACATACCGAACAAGGATCCTCTTCAGAAGTTTCTGGTCTCCCTCAGTGTAGCCTGGCCAGTCCTTCTGAATGTCCTTAAACAAAGAGTCCTTCAATGTGAAGGTGTTGTCTCTCCCATTTAGGTTAGCCACCTAGAGACAAGCGACAGCAATCAGTGCATTACAATAATGCCATGATGCAGTATTCTGGGAGAAAAAAATGTCCTAAGCCTATTCTCAAGAAATGCACCATTAATACCCTGCACCACTGGCAGTGACTGACTTGTTTGCAGTGGGCTTCAGGGCCGGCTAGGACTTACCTGTAACCACAGGCTAAGCCCTGGCTCTAAGTGTCTTGAAGGCTTGGGTCCTGTGACTAATTTATCTGTTGTGGGACAGAGCTCAGAAGGGCCCTCGGTCTGCCAAGGCCCAGCAAACCCAACCTGTTGTGAAAGGCACTCTACCTTATGAGAATGGGTGTTATAAGATGGGTGGCACCAGCCTGAAATATGATTGACCCAATGTGAATTGGGGGTGGGTGGGTGGGGGGGGCACTAAGGGTGACCAGAGCGCTGTCAATCTGGCTCACATTAGAGAGAAAATGCAGTGCGTTTGTTCTGGCAGTTTAGTGGGCCGGCTTTGGGACCAATGTTCCCTCCATTTCCAGCACCAAGCAAATTTCAGGTGTGCTGAGCACAAACTTGAATGTTTTGAAAAGTCAGTGCAACTTCCAGCGTGCGTTCGTTGTGAGCACAGAGGCTGCACCCGCTTTAAATTAAAACTAACTAGGGTTGTCCCGCCTAAAAATAATCTTGGTCGACCAAGAGTCTGTTCTTTCGACCAATCGATTGGTCGAAATGTTCAAACGTGTATTTTTCCATATATAGACATCCTATGTGTTTTAATCAAATTAACTATACGCACGGAGCTTGTATGATGTTTTAAGCGAACTGTTCGATTAAATAATTAAGACACAAAAATGACAAGATTTTGTCCGACCGCACTGATGAGCACCCGTTGTCTCTCTTCCCTGCTGCAGCGACCACCACAGAACAGTGTGTATCGTGCTGTCCGTGTTGCTGAAGCTGCATCATAATTACAGCCATTTCTGACTGAAAAGTTGTTACAGAAATCCCTAATTTGTTTAGGAAAAACAATCCCTATTGCCTCAACCCTTGCTCTCTTTACGTGATGTATGCAGATGACCAATGGGCCTGACCTAGGCCTATTGCATATCATAATCACATAAATAAATCGATTATAACAAACTCTGAACACATAACAGCAAAATGAATGCATAGAACTTGACAAATAAATCTGAAACGGGGGAATGTTTACTGGTTGCTCAGGCGGTAAAGGGGAAGTCAGATGTGTGGAAAACATTTGACTTGTGGAAAATACTGATCAAGAAAAAGAAGGAGCAAGTGCTGCATCCATATTAGGAGTACCAAACAGGTGCTGTTAGATTACAACAACTTTTGAGCGATTGGAACGATGTAAAAAAAAAAAAAAAAAAAAAGAAGCATACCAGAGGCTGTTGTAAAAATAAAACAATGTAAAGCATTTATTACAGCAAAGACTAAAAACAGTCACATTAATTTGTGAATGTAATTTCTGAAATGGAACGGCTTATTTAATATTCAATGGTCGATTTGCTTTTCTATAAAAATAAAAAATAAAATACTTGATTGCATTTCAAATCATGAATGACTCGTATGCTGTGTTATGACGAACTAAAAATGAATGATTGATACAGTAGCATATATAAGTATTGAAATATAGACCTAAGTAAGTTACGGTATTAAGACTTAACAGGATGCACTCTTAGGCCTGCAGCTTGATGGTGGTTACACAAGGCTGGGGGCTCCCGAGTGGCGCAGTGGTCTAAGGCACTGCATCTCAGTGCAATACCTGGTTCGAATCCAGGCTGCATCACATCCGGCCGTGATTGTGAGTCCCATAGGGCGGCGCCGTCCGGGTAGGCAGTCATTGTAAATAAGAATTTGTTCTAAATATATAAGGCTGCTATACTAAGCCCATTAATGATAATTCATTTCATTATCATTAGCAATAACAATAAGGAGATCAAGGTTATTATTAACAGTGTAAACACTAATTTAATTATAAATAATACCAGAGAGGCTGGTCTAACGAAAAAGAAAAGTGTGAAGCCTTTATTACAGCATAGCAAAGATTAAAAACACTCATTTGTGGTTGCCTGAGGCTTGGTGCTCACAGAGTCAGTAGGCTATTAAACACAAACAAGCAACAGAAGCAGGATCTCTTATTTTAGTAGATAAGGATGATTTATAAAGCCAGGCACATTTAACAGTTAGGCTATTGATTAAAGACCTAATTAAGTTGGGGTTTCCCCTCTCCTCACTTTTCTTAGACAATTAAGGCAAGGGCTGTTTTCTCATCTCTATAACTCCGCTGCCGCCTCAGGCGCATTGTTCTCAATACCAATATGCTGGATACCTTTGCTATTATGCACATAGCAACATGGTCTAGGAAAAGGTGCCAATTCAACAGCGCACCGATGTGTCTCAGAATCACTATCCAATGCGGGAGAAAACATAAAACTCAGCAAAACAGAAACGTCCCTTTTTCAGGACCCTGTCTTTCCAAGATAATTCGCAAAAATCCAAATAACTTCACAGATTTTCATTGTAAAGGGTTTAAACACTGTTTCCCCATGCTTGTTCAATGACCCATAAACAATTAATGAACATGCACCTGTGGAACGGTCGTTAAGACACTAACAGCTTACAGACGATAGGCAATTAAGGTCATAGTTATGAAAACTTAGAACACTAAAGAGGCCTTTCTACTGACTGAAAAAACACCAAAAGAAAGATGCCCAGAGTCCCTGCTCATCTGCGTGAATGTGCCTTAGGCATGCTGCAAGGAGGCATGAGGACTGCAGATGTGGCCAGGGCAATAAACTGCAATGTCCGTACTGTGAGACAACTAAGACAGCGCTACAGGGAGACAGGACAGACAGCTGATCGTCCTCGCAGAGGCAGACCACGTGTAACATCTGCACAGGATCGGTACATCTGAACATCACAACCTGTAGGACAGGTACAGGATGGCAACAACAGCAACTGCCTGAGTTACACCAGGAACGCACAATCCCTCCATCAGTGCTCAGACTGTCCGCAATAGACAGAGAGGCTGGACTGAGGGCTTGTGGGCCTGTTGTAAGGCAGGTCCTCACCAGACATCACCGGCAACAACGTCATCTATGGGCACAAACCCATCGTCGCTGGACCAGACAGGACTGTCAAAAAGTGCTCGTCACTGATGAGTCATGGTTGTGTTTCATCAGGGGTGATGGTCGGATTCGCGGTTATTGTCGAAGGAATGAGGTCCGTCATGGTCTGGGGCGGTGTGTCACAGCATCATCGGACTGAGCTTGTCGTCATTGCAGGCAATCTCAATGCTGTGCGTTACAGGGAAGACATCCGCCTCCCTCATGTGGTACCTTTCCTGCAGGCTCATCCTGACATGGCCCTCCAGCCATACTGTTCGTTCTGTGCGTGATTTCCTGCAAGACAGGAATGTCAGTGTTCTGCCATGGCCAGCGAAGAGCCAGGATCTCAATCCCACTTCTGGGACCTGTTGGATCGGAGGGTGAGGGCTAGGGCCATTCCCCCCAGAAATGTCCAGGTGCCTTGGCGGAAAAGTGGGGTAACATCTCACAGCAAGAACGGGCAAATCTGGTGCAGTCCATGAGGAGGAGATGCACTGCATCACCAGATACTGACCGTTACTTTTGATTTTGACCCCCCCCCCCCCCCCGTTCAGGGACACATTCCATTTCTGTTAGTCACGTCTGTGGAACTTGTTCAGTTTATGTCTCAGTTGTTGA